>NW_007734038.1:24622-54238 GCF_000696425.1 Galeopterus variegatus | reverse complement strand
AGCGGGAGCACCGCCACGCTCCCAAGCGGCGCACTGTGTAGCAGTGCGCCACCGGGCCAGCCCAAAAAAATCAAGTTTACCTTCAGTTAAAACACTAAAAGAAAACCGAACAGGAATTTTGTATTGTACATGCAGTGCTTTTGCCATAACAAGAGCAAGTTAGATATACATGGGAAAGTTCTGCAACTCTGAAACTGCTCTACCTCGGTGGCCCTGAAAACAACTGTGTACATGAATTTTCACACACACAAAGAAATAGGCTTTCTCACTTAAAGCAAATAAGTTTTCAAATAGCTAATTATTAATTCAGTTTCTACCATGAATGAGGTACTGTGTAAAACACAAAAAAATGAAAGTTTAATTCTGGCCTTCAAGAAGCTTAGCTGACATTTAATGGCTTTATAAATTAAGTCAGCAACAAATATTTCCAGATGTGCAGAAAAGTAGGAGACATCTCAACTGATTCTGTTTGGTAAATAATTTTTTTTATATTCTTCATAAAAACTTCATCTCATATAATACTAACTTCTCAACATACAGAATCAATACAAATCTTAGCTGCTTCTTAGTGAGGCTCAAGGGAAAAAAATTCTTGAAGACCAACATAAGGAAGAATTGATTTTAAGATAGCGGCCGTGCATTTATAAAATTCTACCTGGAGGGCCTGCCCCGTGGCTCACTCGGGAGAGTGCGATGCTCCTCACCTTCAGCCGAGGAGGCGGAGCGCTACGACGACACGGCCACCTGCATGGAGGCCGTGAACGAGCATGGCACCAAGCTGTCCAACGAGGAGCTCAACCTGCTCTAGGGGGGCCTACAGGAACGTGGTAGGGGGCCGCAGGTCGGCCTGGAGGGTCATCTCGAGCATTGAGCAGAAGACCAACACCTCCGACAAGAAGATGCAGCTGATTAAGGATTCTTGGGAGCAAGTGGAGTCCGACCTGAGATCCACCTAGCCGAGCTGAGATCCTGGAATTGTTGGATTAGTACTTAGTAGCCAATGCAACTAATCCAGAGAGTAAAGTCTTCTATCCGAAAATGAAGGGAGATTACTTCGGGTACCTTGCTGAACTTGCATGTGGTGATGATCGAAAGCAATCGATAGATAATTCCCAAGGAGCTTACCAAGAGGCATTTGATATAAGCCAGAAAAAGATGCAACCCACACACCCAATCCTTCTGGGACTGGCTCTTCACTTTTCTGTATTTTACTGTGAGATCCTTAATAACCCAGAGCTTGCCTGCACATTGGCGGAAATGGCTTTTGATGAGGCCCATGCAGAACTTGATACACTGATGAAGACTCATACAAAGACAGCAGCCTCATCGTGCAGTTGCTTAGGGACCCCCTAACATTATGGACATCAGACAATGCAGGAGAAGTAAGTGACGCAGCAGAAGGGGCCGAAAACTAAATGCATACAGGGTGTCATCTTTCTTTCCTTCTAGAAACCTTTTAATACATATCCATTCCTTACTCCAGTTGGATGTCCCATTGCAAAGAAACCCATTCATGTGTATGGAATCAACTATTTATAGTCTTTTTCACACTGCAGCTTTGGGAAAACTCCATTCCTTGATTTGTTTGCCTTGGCCTTCCTGGTGTGCAGTTACTGCTGTAGAAAAGTATTAATAGCATCATTTCATATAAACATAAGTAACTTCCAAACACTTATGCAGAAGACTAAAAATGTATTTGGTATTTAAGTAATCTGAACTGGTTCTGCAAGTGACTGTGTTTTGTATTACTGTGAAGATATGAAAACGTAGTTAATTACAATTTAAAGAGTGTTCTACATAACTCCTTAATTTCTACATTCCCTCTCTTGCTCTTCTTTGCAGGGTTCCTTTCAGTAAGCAACTTTTCCATGCTCTTGATGTATTCCTTTTTAGTAGGAATCCAAAAGTATCCGATTGAATGGAAAAGCATTTGACATTTCTGGGCTGGAGTCACAAATTGAAATGGCTCCTATATCATATATTTTGGATGTTATGTATATCTTATTCACTGTTCATTTGCTGCTGTTTAAGTTGACAACTTCCCCTCCCAATAAAAATTCACTTAACACCTCCTGCCTTTGTAATTCTGATATTCACTTTACTGTGTAATAGAAGTAGCATGTTGCTGCCAGACTACAGCATTGCTTTTGGCAAATTAAAGTGCATGCCATTTCTTAATACACTAGAAAGGGGAAATAAATTAAAGCACACAAGTCCAAGTCTAAAACTTTAGTACTTTTCCATGCAGATTTGTGCACATGTGAGAGGGTGTCCAGTTTGTCTAGTGATTGTTATTTAGAGAGTTGGACCACTATTGTGTGTTGCTAATCATTGACTGTAGTCCCAGAAAAGCCTTGTGAAAATTTTTTTTATTTCCTTTTTGTCTTTTTTTGTGTCCGGCAACGGATCGCAACCCTCAGTGTCGCGCCCGTACCGGACTGGGACCGGCAACGGGATCACACTGGCAATGGGATCACAACCCTCGGTGTTGCTCCCACACCTCGCTCAGCCAGTGAGCGGGAACCGGTCTGTATGTGGGATCCGAACCCTCGGCGGGAGCGCCACCGCGCTTCCCAAGCGGCACACTGTAGCAGTGCGCCACCGGGCCGGCCCCAGTTAGGAATTTTTAAGTAGCCCAAAGAGACTACAGCATAAAGTTTGAGTGTAGAGGTTATGAAGTAAAAGGCCAGAAAGAGGCCACACTTCAAAGATCCTTTAATGCCCCCCCAAAGAATTGCAACTTGATGCAAATACAGAGGGGAAAACGTTCAGTTTTTAGGCAGCCAACTAACACGGCCATGTGTTTCAGAAAGTTTATTCTAATGACCATATGAAGAAGATACGAGGCAGGGGACAAATCAGGAGTCCTTTCACTAGCAGAAAAAACTAGAAGTTTTGAAAATTTGTGAGTCATTTTGAATATCACTATGTCTATTAGTTACATATTCCTTTTAATATTCATTTTATAAGTTTCTGCATTAATTTATATGATGTTTTATGTTAAGATGTTAATAAAAGTTTATTCTAAAAAAAAAATTGCCAGCACGATGATGCCCCTTTTGGATGTATTATTCTAAATACAAAGTTTATTTGGAATCAAACGTTCAGTTTTTAGGCAGCCAACTAACACGGCCATGTGTTTCAGAAAGTTTATTCTAATAACCATATGAAGAAGATACGAGGCAGGGGACAAATCAGGAGTCCTTTCACTAGCAGAAAAAACTAGCAGTTTTGAAAATTTGTGAGTCATTTTGAATATCACTATGTCTATTAGTTACATATTCCTTTTAATATGCATTTTATAAGTTTCTGCATTAATTTATATGATGTTTTATGTTAAGATGTTAATAAAAGTTTATTCTAAAAAAAAAAAATTGCCAGCACGATGATGCCCCTTTTGAATGTATTATTCTAAATACAAAGTTTATTTGGAATCTGACTTGCGAGAAGCTTGCTATGCTGTAAAGTGAGGTACACAGGCATTTAGTTAAAGTAGCAAAAAAATCCTGTTTTCTTGTGTGCATCTCAGTTCAATGCACTTTCATACATCACCTCAACATTTTCTTTGTTCACCATGGGCAGATGACTGGATACATATTGTGGTAGTCGCAAATGCATGTATTTTTCAGAGGAAAATAATTCCTTTATGAAAATTTTAAATTATAAATTTGGGTAGATAACCTTAAAAAACGAAAGGTGGGTGAGGGAAATGAAAGAATACATTAAAATACATTTTTATTATAGTGGGGATAAGTAGAAACATAATTTTGGTTTTTATCCTATTCAGAATATAACTGACAAAGAGGTAAATGACAAGGAGACTATAAAATAATTGTAGATCTAAAAGTGAACATGTATTGTAATGTCTAATTGAATATCTTAAGGATGGATTACATACACAAGCCAAACCGTGGAACGCTTAACTTTGAGACAAACCTTGTACTTTTGTGCCCTCCAGTGGCAATTTGAAGAATTGACCCATTTTCATAGAATTGGTCAAGGAACGCGAGGTAGAGGATAATCCAATGGTATAGGACGTGTGCAAACTGTACCCCTGAGACCCTGAGAATATTTCCTTTTCTTACCTCATCTAACTTAAGGCAGAAGAGAGCTAGTAAACTTTGGAGATTCTTCAGACTGCTTCCAAGAATGCAAACCAACTATTGGTTTGGAATATAGACGGTTCTGTTGATCATTCTTCAGTATAGTTTTCCAAATCACCTTTCCAACAAGGGATTGACAAGCACAGAATGGAGGCTTAAATTTTCACCTTACTCAGAGGAATCATGCATGCATGGGACACAGATGACACTAAACCTCTGACCCGGGGGGAGAGGGGGGGGGCGCAGGCCTTTCAGTTACCAGGCTCCTGGACTTGGGATCCTTTGAGAAACCAGCAGATAGCTACCAGAATGCCAGGGAAATAATTTCACATGGATTTTGCAAGATCCGCAAAACCAAATTACACTAGCAGAGCAAGGAGATTTGCTATAAAATTTTAACTGACCAGTCATAGTTAGATGGAATATCCAAAACAGAAAAACACTTGTTTATTGAAACTGAAATTACCTGTTTTTTCATCTTTACCTTTCAGTACTAGTTTAGCCCCAGAATTAGATGTGGTTAGTAGAGCAAGGTCTGCAGAGCATCTTAGATTGACTTTTACTCCTCTTCCAAACGTGGCTGGAATTAGATACATTTCTGGTGCCATTTCTCCTATGCCCTTAGAGGGAATTGCGCCTTTGGCCTTTACATAGATCTAGGCGTTCTTTACAATCACTTTGTAGTCCTGTTGTTAGAATTAAATGGATTGAAATAGCTCTAAATTTTCAAAATAGTTTTACTTAAACCCAACGACTACTTAAGTATTTACACAATTCTTAAAAAAAATCTCTCCAGCTTTTCACAAATGAAAGCTTTCGTTTACTAGACAGATAATTCCTTTTAACAAGTGAGTTCAGATGCAGCAGCGAAGTGAATTTAATAGCCTGAGATCCTGTTTCACTTCCTGAGACAGATCCTATAAATTGCATTCTATGTGCCCTTCCACTTCCTGTCCTCAATAATGATGATGCATAAAAACAGCTGTTGTGTGGGAACTGTTCAGAGCAATGTTTCTCAAAGCACAGGTCATGGAAGGGTGGTTATGTAGGCCCTGTTTCCCTTTCTTCCAAAATAGCACCCAAGGCTCTTCTGACCTTGCTTCCTTCCACCTCTGAGTTATAAGCTTATGAGGAGTAAGTTTATCCTACTTCCTTTTGTTGTATTTATTTTTAATTGGGGAGGAATAAATACATAATTCTGGAAGAGGCTAGACTTCTCTCGAGAGATCAGCTGGGTAAAATATATGCATGCTGACTTCTCTTGGTTAGAAGATTAGCATCAAATGACTCTCTTAGTCTAGGAACTATAGCAAACCACATCACTCTTTTTTATATTTTAATACACTTTATTTCTAACCTATCTCCAAATGGTATATAGAAAGATTTAGATGTAATTGTTCAGTGTGATATTATAGAAACAACAAGCAAACATTAACCTGGGTTTATAGTTACTCAAATGGCAAGGATTAAACAATGTACAGTGGATTTGCAAATATACTGCCTATTATAGTGGATCAGAGAAAATAGAAACGAGGTGCAGTGGTGGCTTGAGGCACCTGATGCAAACGCACTACCTGGAAGGTAAAGCAGGTAAAGCAGGCACCTGCTTTGTCGGTAGCCCAGACACTATGACAAAGGATATTTAATAACAGTGTTGCCAGCACTTCTCTTCCTTCCTCCTTTACTTTGTAGTTGTAATTTGCATGAAAAATGAAATTGCTATTTTGCCTTTCATTCCAATGACTTCTCTCAGGAAATTCATGGTTTAGAAAAATCGATGGGAGTTGTTTTTTTTTTTTTTTTTTGAAAAACAGGATGAACTAGGGATTCTTAACAGCTGACAGCCATCACAGGGGTTGCTCTTTCTCCTGGCATGACAATCACAAGCACAAGGCCACAGAGAAAAAAGCAGAATCCAATAAATTCTCATGAAAAGCAACAAGAAGACAACAGAAAGGATAGGCAAAAGTTATTAAATAATTTTTAGGATCTTTTTTTTTTAAAGTCTTATCAAGTCTGACAATTCTTTTTTGATTGAATACAAAGATAGCCAATCATACGAATAGTTGCAATACAAAATTTTGGATCACAGCAGCTGAGGCAGTATTCTCTTAACCTAAAAAGAAGTTTTAACTTCTACACGATTTGGATTATTCTAATTTTAGAATTATACATTTATTGCTTTTGAAAATATTTTGTTGCAAAAATAAGCGATTGTTTTTATCCTTAAATTAAAAATACATAGAGATTAAGACACATTATCAAGTGAATTTCCCTTCTGGTACCTTTCAAGTGTTTGATGCATAATAGGACCATCACAATTTTCAAGTTCTCCCATGAAATGCAGTTGGTGTTTATGAGTCTTATATTCATTAATTAATACTTTATTTTATTGTTTTTTAAAGTCTAGTCAAGTGAAGCAGTGGGAGTTATTAATTAGTATTTTCAACTAGACTGTTTAACCAAAATATAGTTTAATGTTAATAATTTCATTTTCCTTGAGCAAGATATGAGACACTATTTCTTGTCTCTGTGCTCAACCAAAATGAAATTCAACAGAAGTTAGAGAAGCTACAGATAAATTATAACACACATATTTAAAAATGAAACAAAAAGAAAAAAAGAAAAAGAACGAACGAAGCATATCCCTCTGTGAGACTTCTTTGTTGCCATGGCGAGCATTTCTATAAGGAACACTTCCTTTCTGAGTTCACACTTGAGGTAAGTGGGTCATCAGACGTTTACATACAAAGATGAATAGATTTTGAGCTCGGAGTCTTTGATTAGCCATGTGTAACACATTTACAAGCTTATGAAAATTAGAAAAGTCATGGGAAAATAAATTAACTGAAAAGAGTAACAATGATTGATAAATTAAAAAATGTAATTATACTGTGTTTTCCCTCAGTTTACAAACTGTCTAGGTAAGTGTTCAATAATCCTTTGAGTCTAAATGCCTTGACTGATAATCTAGAATAGGATCAGGCAGAACCAGTGAGGTAGGAAATAAATATTAATAACAAATAATCTCAACATCCTACTTTACCTATTCACTTATTTTATTTATTTATGCCTCGCTCAGCCAGTGAGCGGGAACCGGTCTGTATGTGGGATCCGAACCCTCGGGCGGGAGCGCCGCCGCGCTTCCCAAGCGGCGCACTTATCCAGTGCGCCACTGGGCCGGCCCTATTCACTTATTATTTTCCTCCAATAATCTTTGTCCAGGGTTGCTAATGAACTACTAAACTGACGGATTTTTCTCACTACCTACTAACAAACAACATAATGCCTCAAGTGGCCTGTTAGAGAGAAGGAGGTGTAGCCAGGAAGAACCAAAATAATCCTCACACAGGCTAACAAAGTATTGAATACCAAGAATTAGGTGAAAAACACTCATCCTCTTCCTTGTTACTTTTTGTTGATCATGCAAGTGAATTTACATGTGAATACTGAGGGCCAAAAGAAATGGCTACTTCTGGGGCCAGCCCGTGGCTCACTTGGGAGAGTGTGGTGCTGATAACACCAAGGCCACAGGTTCGGATCCCTATGTAAGGATGGCCGGTTAGCTCACTTGGGAGAGCGTGGTGCTGACAACACCAAGTCAAGGTTTCGGATCCCCTTGTTGGTCATCTTTAAAAAAAAAGAAAGAAAGAAAGAAATGGCTACTTCTTACCCTCTTTGCTATGAAGTACTGGGCATATTTATGATTATTCTCCCAGGAGCAAACTATGCCAGAGGTCTTAAAATATTGCAAATGAACGGGGTGAAAAAAGTTCCCATTCATTTTTCTAAAGTAATTTAATAAATTCCCTTGGAGAAAAAGAAAGGTTAAAAGTTGGAAGGTCACCTTCAGGTCATACATCTCAAATCATGCGATTTTTGTAAACAAGTAAAGCAAAACAGACTCCATTTTGGGGGATCCCTTCCAGTTACCAGACTGAAAAAAAAAATGACACTGGTTCCACTTAACTACAGAACAAAGTTGAGAAGCCTGCGTCTAGTGTTCAGCATCTTCTAGGGTGTGGTCTCAGTGCCATGGAGCCCCATTGCTGAGTCAGTTGTTTGCTAAGTATTTTCAGCAGTTTGCAGGAGGCAGGCCGTATTCACACGCTGCTGCAGACTCCCCTCAAAGTGCTGCTTGCATTTTATTCACACCGCAGTTTAGTTTTTTGTGACTCCGTCTACACCTAGTCATTTACCTTACTGTCCATTTTATTCATTCTGGACACAGACTGTATTAGTCTGTTTCTGTTACTTATAACAAAATACTTGGAATTGGGTGATTTACAAAGAAAAAGAAATTTATTGCTTACAGTTTTCTGTGGCTGGTAATTCGAAAGTCCAAGGAACACATCTGGCAGTGGTGACAATGACCCAGGGTTCTCATGTTGCATCACAGTGGAAGCAGAGAGAGACTAACCTCCTCATGCACTCTCCTTTTAAAGCCCTCCCAACCACGCACCTGACCACCATTATTAATCCACTCACTAGGCATGGTCCTACGATCTAATCACCTCCTCACGGACTCACCTTTCAATTATCACAAAAGAATTTCCCACCCTCTTAACACTGTCACAGTGGAGATCAAGTTTGGGGGGACACTCAATCCAAGGCGTTCACCTTTCTCCTGTCATCTTGCCCTTTTCTATCCAATAGCAACTAATCAAATGTTGACTGAGGAGAATTAGACTGATTTCATATTGGTCTTATGTATTATGATCATAAAAACCATCCTGAATCTCGGATAATAATTCCGTAGTGTTAGAATTCATAAGATTAGTTATTAGCTGATAGTCCTCTAAATGCCGTCTTAAGCAGGTGCAGGCATAAACTCAGTGAGTGCAGATGTGCTACACAGCTGGCTCGTGGGGCAACCTCTTCTCTGTAGGCAGTGACCTGACTTAGATCTCTCACTGAAGAGTGAGAGAGTGGAGAGTGAGAAGGGAAGATACAGTGGAGATCTGCTTCTGGGTTATACAGAGAATTAACACATTTTTATTCATTAATTGTTTGTTGAGATTCTTATGTTCAAGGGTAGTTGATTTCCCTTAGCAGGATCCAATCTACCTTCTTTGCATGGCACATAAGTCCCTCTCTGTGATGTCCCCAAACAACTTCTCTTTTCATTCCCACCTTGCACAAAGCTTTGCCCAGCTGCTTTTGGAATTCTGTGGGCATCGAGTCTCACCCTTTTTATTACATGCTTCCCCCTTCCTGCCTGGGACGCTCTTCCTTGTTCATTTGCCAAACTCTCAACCACCCTACTTGAGTGTCTCTTCCTTCATATAGTGCCAGGTGGAGATGAGTGCTGTTGAAGGACAAGGAGACAGAGAGTGACAAGGGTGCCATTGTAGATGAGGTAGAAGAAATAAATCCAGGGAGCAAGGTTCTCCTCTGAGGGCAGAGGACCAGTATGTATGGAGGCCATAAGACGGGAATATTCTTATCGTATTTGAGGGCTGCCAAGGAGGCCAACAGAGCTGGAGTGCAGTGACCCAACAGCACAAGTGGTTGTGAATGACGTGTGAAAGGGAGCCAGGGCTCAAGTCATCAATGGCCTGGTAGACCATAGTGGGGATTTGTCATTTTATTGTAAATGCTAAGGAAGCCATTGAAGAGTTAAACACTGGGAAATGACATGATCTGATTTGTATTTTAAGGGGTCACTTTGATTCTTTGTGTAGGACAAAGTGGAAGGTTCTAGAATGGAAGCAGATAGACCAATTAAGAGGCTCTTGCAGTTGTCCAGGTCAGAGATGAATGTGGTTTGGAATCGGGTGGTAGCATTGAAGAGATGAGAAGTGGCTGGTTTGGGGATATGATTTGAAGGAGAATTGACTGTGTTTGTTAATGAATGAATATGGGGTTTGAGAGCAGAAGGAGAATCAGAGTGAAGTTAATGATTTCGTCTGAGCTGGTGAATGATGATAATGTTGCAGGGATGGAGGAAGATTATAAAAGGAGCAGGTGTGCCCTGAGGGTTTGAGAGCAGAAGGAGAATCAGAGTGAAGTTAATGATTTCGTCTGAGCTGGTGAATGACGATAATGTTGCAGGGATGGAGGAAGATTATAAAAGGAGCAGGTGTGCCCTGGTAGGGGTAGGGTGGAGGTGGCTGAGGCAGAAATCAAGACTTAAGTTTGGGTTGATCTTAAAACATCCACAATAGACTAGGAAGACACATGTGGCACCTCTCTCTAATATTATCCACAAAATACTTGATGACCTTCCTTTATAAATTGATTATGCAATCTTTGGAGGTGAATTCTAAACTGTAATATCTCTAAGGTTGTAATCATATAATCTGCTCTAAATTAAAGGCTGCCTTAGAGACTGGAATAATCCTTTTCTCTTCAACCTGTAGAAGGATTCCCCTCACCCACCTTCACCATTTGACTGAAGGTTTACTTTTATTTCTAGTCCCTAACATTAGAAGGCATCCAATGGCTTTTGAATGAATGAATGAGTCACAACTGGAACTTTATAAAGAGATCCTTTCAGTCATTAAGAAAGAATATTTAAAAGCAATTGTTACTGTTATGCTCAAAGGGGAAAAGCAGATTCACATCTGAAAGCAAACCTCCTAAACACAAGTACGATTTCCAGTTAATGTTCGTGTCTTTCTTCCATTGTTCTTGCTTAGCCCCCACATCGTCTCAGAAAGGAGACATTATGTCTTTCTCAGGTCATTGATCTATACCAATTTGTAGCCCTGCTCTGTTGGCTACGTTGGTTCATAAGAGAGAGTCATGGAGGTAGAGCAAAGGACCAGGGATGGGGTATCACAGGAAGAGACTTCATATTACAATATTTACATGGAGGATTATGTAAGCGAGTTTCCCTTGTGTTAGTTAAATAGTTAAGAAAAAAAAGACACAATCCAATTCAAATAATAATAATTAACTGAAGAACTAAAATTAAAAATTAATCACCAATAAAAATAAACAGCAGGCACACGTATACTTTAGAGGCTTACTGTGGGCAAAGTGGTAGAATAGACAGAAATATGAAAAGTGATCACTGTTCTCAAAGAACTTATAATCTAATCAGATTGAAATGTCATGCAAAGCAAGGCTGGGCCCAGTAACTGAAGAAGACACTAAGAACAGTAGGAACTCAGAGGAACACAAAGAAGTCTAGAAAGGAGGATTTGGAACAGGAGTTGGATCCAGGAATGGGTGTGAAAGGCAGGAAGAGGGTATGCGAGGTGTGGAAATGGCACATCTAAAGGAATGGCCACAGGAATGTGTGTGACCAAGTGGGCAACAAATTTGACTTGATGTATCTGTTTTTCAAATCACATCCATCCAATCTTACTTATTTCTTGTTTGCAGATTTTCTTTTTTGCAAAAACAATGAAAACTCGACTTTATTTCAATAGCCGATTCTATGAACTCAGCTGGAGTCAAACTCTCTCTTCCTTTTTTCAATATTCTCAAGTGATTTGTATATATGGTACTTCCTCTACAAACTTAAAATCAATTTAAAACTAGTAACTGTGTGCTATTTGATTTAAAACCCTTTTAGTACAGCCAGCACAAAATCTTGCAATTAGTAAGATGCTTAATGAATGTAATTCATAAATCTGAAATAGTCACGTGCAGAACTGAAATAAGTGAATTATGAAACTCACTTTCGTGTTTGTTTTGTTGGTTCACTTAATTGAATACTTATATTAATTATTCAATTATTGTGAACTAATAAATTATTACTACAGTGGATAATGAATGAATTAATACACAGCTAAAATGTAAAGAACATGTGTATATTAGTTTTCTAGGGCTGCTGTAACAAATTACTAAAAACTAGGTGGCCTAAAGCAAGAAGAATGTATTCTCCAAGTCTACTGGAGGTTAGGAATTCAAAATCAAGGTGTTGGCAGGGCCATGCTCTCTCTGAACGCTCCAGAAAAAAAAATCCTTCCTTGCCTCATCCTGGCTTCTGGTGGTTGTTGGCAATGCACGGTACTCCTTGCTTGTGGCTACGTTACTCCAGTTTCTGCCTCCACATTCACATGGCTGTCTTTCCTCTGCATGTGTCTGTGTCCTCACATGGCCTTCTTAAAAGGACAATAGTCATTGGATTTAGGCCTACCTAATCCAGTATGACCTCATCTTAACTAATTATATCTACAAAGAGCCCATTTCCAAATGAGATCACATTCTAAGGTTCTTGTTGAAATATATTTTACCATAATGGGACACAATTAGTACTCGGATACTAAGTATGCTGTGGAAGCCAGATTCTGAAGATGGCTTCTGATGATCCTCACCTCCTGGTATTCATATCCTTTCGTAGTCCTCTTCCACGTTCAATCATGGGTGACCTGTGATCAATAAAATACTATGGAGGTGACATTATATATCTGATGCTAGGCTGTAGAAGACATTGTGGTTTCTACCTTGGACTCTTTGGGGATGTTCACTCTGAGATGAGATAGTCACCGTGTCACGAGGACACTCCAGGAGCCTACGGAGTGGCCCATATGGATAGGAAACGAAGCTTCCTGCCAACAGCTGTCACCAACTTGCTAACCACATGAGTGAGCTACCTTGGGATGGGATCCTCTTGCCCTAGGCAAGCCTTCAGCTGACTCTAGCCCCAGCTGACAGCTGAACTGCAACTTCATGAGCAACCCCAAGATAAAACTGCCCAGCTAAGCCACTCCTACACATCAGACCCATATGAACTTTGAGATAATAAATATTTAAAACAATAAATTTTCAAAACATTAAATTGTTTTAAGCCATTAAGTATTGGGGTAGTTTATTATTTGGTATTACATAACTAATACATATTTTGGTTCCTGAGAGTATGGTGCTGCCACAACAACACCTAAAACGTGGGGGAGAAAGTGGAATAGGGAAGTGGGCAGAAGCTGGAAGAGTGTAGAGGCTTTGAAGGGACTGTTGGTAGCAGGAGCCTGATGGCCTGTGAGGAAGCTGCCAATGAGGGCTTAAAGAAAAGTGAGGAAAACGTTACTGGAAACCAGAGGAAAGGGAGCTCTTGTGATGTGGTAGCAGAAAGTATAGCAACACTGTCACCTGGGGTAACATGGAAAGTAGAAATGTGTCTAGGGAAAGGGGTAATCTAGCTAAGGAGGCATTCTTCAGGTGAAGTATTGGAGGTATAGCTTGCTTCCTTCCTATTGCCTGTGGAAAACGTGATATGAAAGAAATGTTAAACAAAGGACTGTCAAGCTTAAAACTTGATGGCTTTAATAATTCTCAGCCTCTCTAGATGGCAAACAATGCTAAAATTAAGAAGTGGCAACAATCAAATCCAGGGTATTGTAAGAAAAACATGATAGAAATATTAGGCTAAATTTATGGCTGTGAGATCTTTTGTTATGACCGCAGAAATAATTTAAAGCACTGCCTCAGAGAACTATTTAGTTAGACAATGGGATTTCTAGAAAGCTTAAGGGGTTCTCCCTGTGCAGCTTCCACAGAAGCTCAAAGGTGAGGGGAACTTATGTCAACGAGATTCGTGGTTGTGGCTTTTATCTTATGGAACATACTGCAGTAGAATTCTTCAGAGACCCACAAAGTCTCTAAGAGGATCCTAGTGACCAAACATCACCAGCCTGGACTGAAATGGGCAGAGGTGGCACAAAATGAAAATAGGCCTTTGGAACCCAAAATTTCTTCAGGCAAGAAGCAGACTGTGAAAGCTATTCAGCTTCAAACATGAGCAAGCTTTCATGCCCAAAATTTCTTCAGGCAAGAAGCAGACTGTGAAAGCTATTCAGCTTCAAACATGAGCAAGGAGCATGTTTCCTTTCAAACATGAAAAGGAAAAATGACTTAGAGGGAAAAACACACAACAATACAGAAGGCAGAGAAAAAAGCTTCAGAGAGTTATTTTCAAGCCTTTAATCCTAATTAAGGAACTTCCAGCCTGTTTTCTGCTGCCACAATTCATAATTGCTATGGCCCCGTGAGTGTGTGTCTGGGGTGGGGGTGGGGGACAGATAAGTTGTCATTTTAATTCATGTGGCTTCAGATCTAGAAGAATCATACTCAAAGAATTGTACTCAAGGAACCCTGTTTAAGGAGTTTCATCTACACCTGAATCTGATTATATGATGAGATTCTGGACTTAAAGCTGGCGCTATAATGGAGTGAGACTTCTGCAGGTGGCATTTTGTATGTGGGGCAGTGTGAACCATTGGGGAACCCAGCTTCTAAGAGGCCCCCAATGATGCTCACTTTCTAATGTTTATGCCCTCATGTGGTTTCCTCTCACATCGAATTATTGCTGCCCACGTGACCAACAGAATACTGTGCAGGCAATGAGTGTGTGACTTCTGAGGGTGGGTTATAAAGACATGTGGCCTCTGCCTTACTCTCTGAGATTTCTTTCTTTGTGAGTAAGCCAGTCACCATATCGTGACAACTTGTGGAGAAGCTGACATGGTGAGAAACTGGGTCCCCCTGCTAAGAACTAGCAGCAGCTTCCAACCTGGTGACTGAGCCACCTTGGAACTGGATGCTCAGTCCTAGTCAAGCTTCAGATGACTATAGCCCCAGATGACATTTGATGACAGACTCCAAGACAGAACTGCCCAACTAAGCTACTCCCAAATTCTTTCCTCAGAGAAAGTATAAAATAATAAGTGTTTATAGTTGTTTTCAAGCCAATAAATGTTATGTAGCATTAGATAAATAATGTATAATCTTTATTAAAACCTAATATAGAAATCATGATGAATAAATATTCTACAGTAAATTTTATTTCAAAAAACTAAGTCAACGTATCTTTCTTTTTTTTATTTGTTTTATTTTCCTACTACTTAATGTGAAGGTAAGATTGTTTACATAGGGCCGGCCCGGTGGCGCACTGGAGAGGGCGGCGCTCCCGCCGAGGGTTCGGATCCCATGTGGAGACCGGTTCCTGCTCACTGGCTGAGCGTGGTGTGGGCGCAACACCAAGGGTTGCAATCCCGTTGCCGGTCAGTAAAAAAAGACAAAAAGGAAAAAAAAAAAAAAAGATTGTTTACATAGCACCATATTTCATTGTACTTAATTTTCTGCATATAAAACCTGAAGATAGAAACTCTATTCAAAACATTTCAAAAAGAAAACCTGAATATGAGTTCTAGGTATTGAGTTGTATTCATTTTTAAATAATGCAAGTATTCACATCAGTATTTACTAAGTGAGGAAATTAAATCAATAAATGAGGGGAGTTGTAACATCAGATTTATTTACTTGATTCTCACAAAAAGACTACAATAAAATCATTTGAAATGAGACCTTTTAAAAATAAACAAATATGTATTGAATGCCTACTATAGGCTTAACATTTCTGAATATTGTAATAAATGCAAAATGAGACATAGTTTCTTTCTTCCAGGTGCCTTTATTCTCATTAAAAAGCAAAAAAAAAAAAGCTAGCACATGCTAAAAATTTCATGAAAATTAAAGGAGATTTTTGTGCTATTGGGTCAAGTACTATCAGAACTCAGGAAACTTGGGAAATAAAACTGAAGCAGAGTTGGTTTGTGTTCATGAAAAAGGTTTGCAGAGTTTGATAAATGTCACTTTATTTATGTTGGACCTTATAGTCTGATAGGGGTGGACATGAGGGCATTCAGTCAGCAGCCGCCCCCGTCCTCCCAGACTCAGGGGAATTTTGTGAATGGGTAAGGAGGCCTTGCCTTCCAGTAAACATTCCTTGATGTTCCCTCAGAGTTGCCACCTTGGTGACTTACTTCCCCTGATGATACCAGCAGGGGTGAGACTTTTTAGAAGTTAGAATAGTTCACCCATGGGAACAGCACATTTTTCCTCATGCAGAAAATTAGCTCGCTTCTGCCCCTTTCCTGTTTGGCTCTGCACGGGTGTCTTCTGGGAATAATGGGAGTCCAGAAAGGAATGATTTTTAGTCTCCTAATAATGCAAGTGAACCAAAAGCCATTCTGTACCCCATCCTTAAATTCCAAAGTTACTATAATCACATGAATTTCTATTTATATTCATGGTATTTTATATTTCACAATCTTTCATTTGCTTATAAATATTTATTGATACAATTTTTCACCATTGGAAACATTAAACAGGAATGAGAATACAGGACTTTCTAGACAGGTAACTAGACGGATACATAAAGAGACAGATGGTAGATGAGAATCAGGTCGTGGTTTACAGCATTGCTTCTAGACACAGGCTGCCTCCTATAAAACCCAGTAAAACTCTCTGTAAGCCGTGTGACCTTGGAAAGATAATAAACTGTCTTTGATTCAGTTTCCTCGTGGAGAGGTTATTTCTTGGGAGCATTAAATGACAATAAGTATAAACGGATTTAGAATAATGTCTACTACATGTTATGCAGTCATTAAATAAAACAGCTGTTTGTGTTTGTTGATGTTGATAGAAAAATATATTGCCTTGAAGTTATATGTTAGTTTATCTCACCTTTGCCTTATCTTCATATCATTAGCTCAGTTGGATAAAAACTCTCACCTGTCCTGTAATCTAACCTAGTCAGTCACTCTTTTGGAACTTTTGACTTTGACTGATGTACAGACTTATCTCTACTTTTGACCTACTGTAGTATCTTACTGTGTACTAGGTCCCATCCTTCTCCTACCTGAGGGCATCGCCCTGGAAGTTCTTCTCTCTTTGGCTGCATGAACCTTTTCCCCTCTCCCATCTTTAAAAACCAACCAAACAAACAAACAAAAACCCTTGATCCCCACATCCCTGCTTTATCTACTGATCCATTTCTTTGCTCCCATTTAAGAAAGTTCTTGGAAATAAATCTAAGCATAGTATCTGCAATTCCTCACCTCCCCTTTCTCCTGGGGCTTTTCTCCCTACTGCTCTCCTAAGGTCACTAGTGATCTCCAACTGGTTAAATTTAATGGTTCATTCTCACATTTTATTTGACCCACCTGTAGCTTTTGAGTCAGTTGATCACTTCCTCCTCCTTGAAACATTTTCTTCACTTGGTTTCCAGACCCCATATTCTCCTGGTTTTCATTCTTCCTCATTAGCTGTTCCTTCTTTGCAAGTTTAGCTCATTGCTTCTGATTGCTCTGCCCTTTCATTGGTGGCATTCTTCATAGCTTAGTCCTTGGATCGCTTCTCTTCTCTCCTATACTTTCATCTTTGATGATTTCAGGTAGTCTCATAGCTTTCAGTACCATCTACGTGCTGACAACTTCCAGATTTACATTTCCAGCCCAGATTTCTTCAACTTCAGACATCTAGTGCCCTACTTGAAAAATTCACATGTATAAATCATGCACATCACAAACCTAAAATATCAAAACTGAACTCCCACTCTTTCTTCAAACCTGTTTCTGTTACAGTTTACCCTATTTCAATAAATAGAACTTCATCCTACCCATTCTTGAGGCTCCAGACTCTGAAATCATCCTTTTCTCTTTTCTGTCACTCGCCGCTTATGTCCATCTAACAGCAAATCGTATTGACTCTTCCTTCAGAATACATCCCAAAGTGACTGCTTTGCATTACCATCTCAGTCCAAGCCACATCTTAAATTGACTGGATTATTTCGAGGGTGTCTGGTTTGTCTCTATATTTCTGCCTTTGCCCTCCTATTGTCTATTTTGAACCTGGAAGCTATTTTAAAATGTAAATTGTAGTGCAAAAACAGAGTGCTCAGAGCCCTCCACAGGCTTCCTTTTCAGAGTAAAAGTTAAATCCTTACAGTGGTCTACAAGGCCCAAGGCAATTTTCACCCCTTCCATCACCCTGCCCCCAATTCCATTTCCTCCTCCTTTTCCCTGTTCTAGGTGCTGCAGTTTCCTTGCTAATTGCGACACGAAGGCAATTTTCACCCCTTCCATCACCCTGCCCCCAATTCCATTTCCTCCTCCTTTTCCCTGCATTCACTCTGTTCTAGCTGCTGCAGTTTCCTTGCTAATTGCGACACGCACCAGACAGACTCCTACACCACTGAATCTGCAGTTTCTGTCTCCTCTATCCAGAATACTCCAAGCCCAGATCCCACATGGTTTACTCCTTCTTCCCTTCTCAGTGAGACCTTTTCTAATCACCTGATCTAAAACTACAGCAACCCTCCTTCTATTTCCACACTCCCTGGTACTCCTTTCTTGCCTAATTTTTCTGCACAGCACGTACCACAATTTACCATACTATATTTTATTTGTTTGTTTGGCTCCTCCACCAGAATGTAAATCATATTGAAGTCAAATTTTTGAAAAATGTTGGTCTATTTTGTCCATTGCTGTGTCCTCAGCCAGCGTCTATAACAGCACCCGGCATGTGCTTATTTTATTGCTAAAAAGTAGTAAATTAAAATAATTTAATTAAACGTAGTTCATAATATCAAAGAACTGTCTGATTCTGCTGAAAACTTACACAATCTAAATTCTGTTTTAATTATAATATGCAGATTACTTAAACTGTCTAAAACAATTTCAAGGGTTTTTATTTCATGCTGTCTTAGTGGGTTGAAGTTATTTACCATGGTCCCTCAAATGCCTTTTGGCATAACTGACTTGCACAATTTATGAGTCTTGAGAGAGATAGTTAGATTGGTAAATAGTAGAAAGAATACAGAATTTTCCTGGAATCATAGTTTGTCACCCACAGCAGGATTATTCTATTATTAACAGGATAATCGCTGCCACTCTTGGCCACTTGGTTTCTATTATAAAACATGAAGGGCAAAGTTGATGTCTTACCAAACTTGAAAATGTACTTTGGTGTTTTAGGTCAATTGAAATATTATTTCCATGCTGAAAAATATTGACTAAAAATGTGCATTATAAACAGACATGGGACAGGTCAAACCTGCCCCAAGCATCCCTCAGGGGTTAGAGTCATTTGCAGAGATGGCTGAGTTCCTGATCATAGAATGCCCAGTAAATGTCACCTTCACTTCATGGAGACTCCAGAATAGAAAAAATATCTTTACATTCAGAACTACTAGGTATCTCATATACATCATAGAGGTACAGGTAAAAATCCATGGGGGAAAAAGTGAAAACTTTTATGAATTATGTCAACATGGCAGTTATAATCACTGATTGAATTTAAAGTTTATTTTGAATTCCTTTGAAAATGTGCAGAAGTTATTAAATATCAGTATATTCCATCCAATATTACAGTGAAACAGGCAAATTCAAAATCTTAAATTGCAATATAGCTCATCTGTCAAAAATACATGTTAATTAGTGGAATAAAAGTATAGTTGGAAAAAATTTTTTTTTTTTTTTTTTTTTTTGTCTTTTTTCCGTGTCCGGCAACGGATCGCAACCCTCAGTGTTGCCCCTGTACCGGACCGGGGACCGGCAACGGGATCGCAAGCCTCGGCGTTGCTCCCGCGCCTCGCTCAGCCAGTGAGCGGGAGCCAGTCTGTATGTGGGATCCGAACCCTCAGACGGGAGCGCCGCCGCGCTTCCCAAGCGGCGCACCATCCAGTGCGCCACCGGGCCGGCCCCATAGTTGGAAAATTTTAACACATGGTCCTTGAAGCAGTTTAACAGGATTAAGGTTTTTTTTTGTTTTTTTGTTTTTCTAATTGATGAATTGTCATAGTCACAGGAGGGTAGAATATGAAAGCAAGAGGAAGATAGGAGCTGTTTCCAAATTTGCATCACATCATCTGTAAGTTGTTTAGTTCTGTCTCACAAGTAAAACTGATAAGGAAAAGCTTATCTAACTAACAGTGATAACATCTAAGATTCTTTTATTTTTTTCCTTGATAATTCATTTTATATGTGCTATTTTATTACAGATAATAAAATATATTTTATTCAGAAATGAAACATGGAACAGAACCCAGTGCATTTAGTAAAATCTAAAGACATAAATAATAGAGATATCTTCTGCAGGGAACATTAAAACTATAGTGCTGCAACAACAGGTTGACAATGTAACACATGTTTCTATTTTGCATTCCTGGGTGAAGTAGCACTGCACATATGCCCAGTTCTATTGTTTTGTTTTGTTTTTTCCCCTATGGGTGATGAGTGAAAAATTGTTTTGTAAGCAATGAAAAAAATTTCCATATTACTTCTTAACTTTATGTTTCTAATTTCAGATCTCTTTCCCCTTCCAGAGGAAGTTAGCAATGCCATAGCTTTAATGTCTGTTTTAGCTGCAAAATTCAAATGTTCACTTTCTCTTAGAAAATCTAAAGCAGGTGGCATACAATTTCTGGTGATTCATAATTATTTAAAGGCAAGAAAATTTGAAGTTCAAGTGCGAATAGGTTAAGCTTAAATCATAACCCTGGTGACATTTTCCTGAATAAAAAGAAAACCTTTCTATTGTAATGCAATTATCCATACAACCATAGCTTTCAATTGCATCACAGCATAATCATTACAGCCTCATTTTCATTAACTTTGTTTAAAATCCAAAAGTAATTTTTGTTTGGATTCTGATTTGCATTTTCAACAGAAAGTAAAAGATGTGAAATGAAGAGGTAGCAGCTAAGCCAGGGATTTAAGCCACTGCATTGCTGATCTCAGAAGGAATCTGGTCTGCAAGGAGGAGACCTGGACTAAAGAAGGGGCTCTTGTTCTCTTAGGAAAAATCTTTTGATTTGGTAGCCCTGCTTTTTTTCCATTTGTTTCTCAAAGAATGATGAAATTAAGCCTGAGAATGAGGGGCCTATATATAAGTTCTTCTGCATTGGTTCTTAATGCTCTTCTGTCTGTTTCCTGTTTCTGGTGTATCTAAGCAAGCATCTGCTCTTCTTTACTAAGTGAAATTATATGTAAGGTCATGGCATGGTGCAAGGCATATGAGTAGGTTCTCAATTTTAGTGGAGCACAAGTACATGGAATAATAATAATAGGATCATACGTACAGTGAAAAATGTCCTTCCTGACCATGTCTTAGCTTGCTCTCATGTGTCCATGTCTCGAGGATTGTTGACCCAAGTCACAATCTGTGCAGCACAAACCAGGCTCTTCAAGTCAGCATCACTGGGTAGAAGTGGGTTGTTGATGATATTTGTTAGAATAGATAGTAGTGAAACATCTTCAATAAACGCATTCCAAAGCTTTATCACATCAGTGTCATCTCAAAAACATTAACCTTTTTATATTTTTTCCACCTAAACAAAATATCCACATGCAATGTTAACTGTATTGTATATTAACAGCATAGCTAGTAAACTCATGCGACATGATGAAATGTTGCAAATGTGCTTTGATGAAGCCTAAAAAAATAAAGAACAAACCAGATCATTCATGTACTTTTTCTCTTCTATTGTCATTTGTCAGTAAAAACAATTAAGAAGGAATTTTTTCTGTCTTTTTAAAAATTTATTTTACCTTCAACAATCACCTCTGGGAATGTTCCCCTAATAAACATCACTCAGTGGGGTAAAGACATTATAAATCTTGTAAGGCCTTTTATCAAAGGAGTATTTATAATTATTTGCCAAAGGCATGAAAGTAGAAGATCTGAGACTTAGCTTTCTCCTTCTGAAAGGTACACTTACAAATCTCTGGTTAACATGAGGTATCTGCAGCTTTCACCTGCATGTTATTGATGGAACCAATGACGTTTTTTGTGCCTCTGGAACTTGGCTGAGAATATACAGCAGCAGTACAAAGAGTTAACAAAGTTTATTGAGACCACCATAAACCACCAATTAGAACATTTTGAATGATGTATTTGAATATTAGGGAAGGGAACGAACTCTAACATTATGTTATGTTTAGATACTTATAATTCCTAAGTTAATTTTACCTCTGTAAAATAGTACCATATTTATCTCTAGTATACTATCTAGATCCTAAAAATGAGATGAGGAAAAGAAAAATAGATTAGCCAGTAATCTGTGTGCTGTAAAATTGGGCAATTGGTAGTAACAAGGAACAACTAGCAAAACAGTACCTGGCACAGTAAAAACTCCATGAAAGGTAACAAGCATCTTTTATTATTACTATCATTATTATTATTGTTATTATTAGTGATTGCTTATAGTATTGTTTCACATGCATTATCTCATTTAATATTTACCACAACCCAAGGAAGTTGGCTTGTTTATCACTCTCATTAAACAGTTGATGAAAACTGAGGCACAGATGGATTAAGTAACTTGTTGAGGCCTTGTAGCCAGTGAATAAAGGAGCTGGAATTTGTCCAAAGCCGACTGGCTCCAGAGGTTATACTTTAATCATTGTATATTACTGTCTCATTACAAACTCATTGCTTGTGTTAATATCCTATAGGCACAATTCTAACAAATTTGGCTGTCTGGCTTTATAGCTTAAAGAAAATAAGTATTTCTTGGTCAAAGATGGGAGATAAGACAGGCTTTCTGATTCTGTCAAGTGATAATACCTAAAGTCTGATGAACTAATAACACATACTATAGAAGTGTTATTGGGGTCATCGTAAATAGAGGGAACAGCACAGTGATTGGCTATTCAAAATGATGAACAGGTGTCATCCTCTGAACATTCTACTACATTCAATAAGTTATGCTTTAACTGGTTGAAAAAGGATAATCTATTCTAGAAATACTGATTCTCTAGTTTGTTTTTGAAACTGTGTGAGAGAAAATGTGAGAAACCAATAGAAAGAATAAGCTTCAAAAATCTGAATGATGTGCTTCTTTATGGAGCACCCCTTCCTAGACATTTTTAGATAATTGTGGTCTTACTATTAAAGTAATATTCATATTTTGTTAATGTATTTCAATGATTCTGGATCTAGAAAATGTCTTACTTAGCTTACTTTCCCTAATGCTTAAGGCTTAAACTAATGGTTGAAGAGTCTTGCTTGTTGGCAGATTCTTGATCTACTGTTATGCTAGATAACAAATCTCATTTGTTATGTCATCTAAGAGAGGATTTGTCTCTGAACAAATAACCAAAGCTGTTGTGTTTAAGAATAGACAGATAGTGATAGAATTTCACTTCCTGTATCTAAATCTATTTTATAGACGTGCATGATAAGGCTTGCTTGGACTGTAATGTTAGCAGGCTGGCACCTAAGATTGCAGTGATTCTTGTTGCTGTTCATTGTTGTTCATAACTTTGCTTTACAGTCGACAAGTAACACTTGCAAGCAAGAGTATGTATGTAATCTATTTCCTACTATGTGTCTTAAGTGGTATCTTTGTGCAAACATATGTCGTAGTATTATTTCTTTATTACTGAAATATCCTTTGTAGTTCTATAAAAACAGAGTTATAGCTTCTAAAAATAGATTTCTTCAATTTTAAATTATTTGCCTCATATTTTATATATTTATTTTGAGGTTTGAGTTCTATTTGTTTTGCCCATGCCTGGTCAAATACCACAGGTACTACAGAAATAAAGAAATTATGTGACTACTTCATCTGCCACTCAGAAGGAGAAGCCCCCCTTCCCTGCAGCCCCACACTGTCAGTCCCCTGACTTCCTTCTAGCTTACTTCACTGGACACCTGCTCACAGGTGCCAACATGCAATAAAGGGTTCTAAGGCTGTTCAATTTCCTGTTTCAATGGGGCAGAAGAAAGGTTTCATGTCCTCTGTGTATCCTCCGTTCTGTCTGCAGAATTACAAGAGGGTAAATCAGACTGCAAATCCAACTGGATGGGTGCCAACATGCAATAAAGGGTTCTAAGGCTGTTCAATTTCCTGTTTCAATGGGGCAGAAGGAAGGTTTCATGTCCTCTGTGTATCCACAGTTCTGTCTGCAGAATTACAAGAGGGTAAATCAGACTGCAAATCCAACTGGGTACAGTTTATCCCCTGAAAACGTTAGGTGGACGTCCAACATCCTGATTGTTAAACCTGGCAAGGAGAAGCAAGAAGTCAAGGTGATGCTCCTGCCACTTTATATATCTTGTTCTATTGTCAAAAGGCCTTGCAAATCAATCTACCCAGGCCATGTGAATCTGGTAGTTGTTAACTCCTGAGAGAAAATTTAATAATGTGGGTGTGGAAAGGAGAGTCAATAAAAGAGAAATGAGAATAGGGTGTAGCCAAAATGTCAACTCTGTCTCTGTGAAATATGTGGGAAAAGGAATCTAAATATGAAACAGTTTTTTCTCTACCTGATCAGTGGCATAAAGAATAATCATAATCGATCTGCAAGCCCTTCCCAATTTCCTTCATTGCTCTCTTTCTGGTATTTCCTAATTATTTTTTAAAAATGGAGAAAATGGTTTAGTGTTATTCTATGAGATATCTGCAAGCGTAGAGCCAGGAGCTTTAGGAAGCAGTGAATGAAGGTCAATTTTAAGTGCTATAGCAGTATTCATTTAAACCAACAGTACAGCTAAAGTTAAACTTGATTACAAATTTATTCTAAACTTTCACGACAAGTGAGGGGTATGCTCAGAGAAGCAATCATTGTAATAATTTTGTACACTTGCAGAAAAAGAAAAGCAGCTGCCTTTTGAGAGCACTGAGTTGTTCCTCTTCACCATCCCTTCTCCCCCTCCCATGATTTGTGTGAAACTGTATGGATAGGCCCCAGTTTGTAATATTGTAGCCATCTGCTCCAATCCTGACCAGTTTATTCTATTGTGACCCTTTTGAATGATTGCGCAGATTCTTTGGCAGTGTGGAAATTTGTAATGCCTTTATAAAGTTATCTGATTTGAGAGAGACATCTTTCCAAGAGAAAAATTATGGAGAAGACTATGTTTTAATAAAGCTCATTTTCTGTTTGTTGGTTCCAAACAAACTATAGTTAAAAACTATGGAGTGACTATCTCAGCAAATGACCAAAGTTTACATCATCACTGATGAGTCATATCAATAGTATATATCTTGATATGATGTGATAAAAATGGCACTTTATATCTGTGGTCTTCTTCGTCCCCCAAATTCATAACTCCAGTCTTATTATGAGAAAAACACGAGACAAACCTCAATTGAGGGGCATTCTAGAAAAAAACCCAAAAAGTACTCCTCTAAACTGTCAAAGTCATCAAAAATCAAGAAAATGTGAAAAACATTCACAACCAAGGAACACGTAAAGAGATATTACAAATGAGTATAATATGATATCCTGTATGAGATCCTGGAACAGAAAAAGAGCAATAGGCAAAAACTATTGGTCTTTTTCTGCTCCAGGATCTGAATGGAGTATGCATATTGGTTTTAAAAAAATATATTAATTGCTTTATCATTCAGTTTTATTGGTCACAACATAAAACAATCCCAGATTTTGTATCCAGATGGCTGTGACTTGATAACAAATGTGACATGTTTCCTGGGACTTATTTGATAAATGCACCAATCACTATTACTAAACAACCTGACATGGTAAAAATTTTGCTTCATTTTCTTTTCTGTTTAATTTTTTCTGTACTAAGAAAGATATACAGGCTTTCTCCACATTTCAAGAATGGATGGTGTTTTCAAAGCTCATATGAGAACAATTGTTTGGACTTGGGACACATTTTTCTGTGATATTTGTATACTGTGTAGTAGGTGCCTGTCACATATGTATTAAAGTAACACCAACAGTTCTTTAAAGCTTACATGTGATCATTAACACTGGTAATTAACTACCTATCAATCTCATTTTAAAATACTGATGTCTTGTCCCAAGTTCCAATGTTTTATCAAGTCTTTTTTAAAACTCAGCATGTAATTCTGATATGAATCCTAGGATGGGAGGAAACTTGTGGTCTATTACAATTCTATTTCAGACATCCAAGACATGTCTCCCCAACTGCTGTCTTGGATATTGAATCGGGGTCTACAGCCTGCTCCTTCACACACCAGTAGCTGAAAGCAGGACTCCTGACATGAAAGCCTCTGGTAGCATTTTCCTGAAATAGGAGTTTCTGGGGTCTGGGATTGGAGGACAGGATGAGGAAGAGGAACATAAATGAGGAAAACAGACACTGCAGGTACCAGAGCTTTCTGCAAAATATACATCCCTCAGGACACTTGGAATCCCAGAATTGTCAAGCTACAAGTAAGCTTCATAGATAGGTCCAGCACAAATTATTTCACCGAAAAGGGAGAGTCTTATGTAGGTAGGTGCTGGACCAACTCACTCATCATTTTTTTTGTTATATTCCTTAAGGTTAGGGAGTGTGACTTGTATTCTGCTCATTTTCTTCTTGCCACAAGTTGCATTTTACTGTCTTTTCTTCTTTGGACCATTGTAACCATGACCACATCCCTCAGTCTCCTATTCCTGAAGTTCATGCATAATCTTTCAGAGATTTTCTATGTGGAAGACCACTGTTAGTAACCATAGAGAAAGGGTGCAAACTGGATTTTTATAAAAATGGGAGAAAATGGCAAAAATTCTGAGTCCATAAATGAAGCTAACCTCTAGTGTATGAGTCTTGCCTAATCCTCTTTTCCCAGTTCAATTGTCTGACTGATCTCTTTGATTAAAATGAAGATTAAAACTAATTTTAAGTTTTAAGA
Source organism: Galeopterus variegatus (assembly GCF_000696425.1). NCBI lineage: Eukaryota > Metazoa > Chordata > Mammalia > Dermoptera > Cynocephalidae > Galeopterus > Galeopterus variegatus. The sequence goes on along the minus strand of NW_007734038.1, from coordinate 27,787 downwards.
TTAAAGGTTCTTTTATTTTAACCTCCATATAAAAATAACCTATTTAAAAAAAGGCAAAGACTTCTATTTAGTCCTTGGGGAGAAAAGGGATTTTTATATTTGAAGAGAAAACTTAGACTGTCTTTACACATTCTTCTTTAGAAGTGAAGGCTATGGCGAAGATGTCCTCACAGAAAATGTGACAAGAACTGTGCAGTGATGGCTGTTTTCTCTGGGGTGGCACAAGGAAATGGATGAGGACAAGGGCTGCTTCCCAGAGGCCTGAGGTGTTGCAGCAGGGACAACAGAAGGAGGAGTCAGTCTCATCTGTCTTCCTTCTCCTTAAATCTCACCTCCTTGGCCTTGGGAAGCCACTCCATGATAGTCACTGACTCTGGGCCATCCTGGTCTACAATAAAAAGCAAAAAACTCAGAGTTGAAGTTCTGAGAGATGTGGGAGAAAAGGGAGACGTTTTCCTGTATGAGATTAGTGAGAACTTCCTCTTAGACAACAGCTTCTGGTGGCTGTTCATTTATATGAAGGAAATATCTATTCTGGCACAAGGAAAGTTGAGAACTGCATGCTTTTTTGTTTGAATACATATATGCAAGTATCTACTGAAGCAAAAATAATCATCACTGAATAACTTAATAAATGACCTTTCTGTGATGGGCCAATCATTCTGTTAAAGTAACAAACACTGATAGTGAGAAAAAAATCCTTAATTTCCTTGTTGTCAATTTTTTTTCATGCAAACATGTATTTACTTAGGCCTTTATCTTAGAAACAGAGAAGTTCTTCTCAAACCAAAGAAAATATTTCAAAACTGAATAATTAAAAATCCAGATTGGTCGATACATTTAAAGCTAACAGTGGGTAACATATCCCGACTCATATTTTACAAATGCTGCTGGTATTTGAGTTTTGTATTTTTTTTTTCCAGATCTCTTTTGAGCAACAATGCATTTTCATTTGAGGCCCTTTTATTTAACTGGTGCACATGCAGGCACATGCCACAATCATAGACAAGAATACATAAATGCTGCAAGGAGGCCAAAATTGTTCTTGACTAAAATGTGTAGTAAAAGAGTATACTATTCAAATGTATTTAATAGTTTCTGTATTTGCTTTTGTTTTCCAAATATCAGAACATTATAAAAATTGCAGAAATAGAATCATATAGTAAAAAGTATTACAGACCACAGTCAGAATGCCAGTCCCTATGCCTAGGTCTTTGCAAACTTGGCTAAGTCACTTAACATGTCTAGACTTAGTTACTTCATTTTTAAAAATGTGGAGGTTGGACTTGATGAGCTCCAATGGTGTTGATCCAGATTTAGAACTATGTTAGTATTTTAAGATTTTTTGCAAGAAATGTGCTTTCTAAATACAGAATATTTGCATTACAATCATTCTTATTATGCAGAAGATACCTGAAATGCAATATTCCTTTTCCGTAGGTTGTATCTTCTCAAGGGAATATATTTGAAAAATAAGTAAGACTATATCATGACTAGAGTGCTAAAAAAAAAAAAAAAAAAGAAAGAAAGAAAGAAAGAAAAAGTCTGTGTTCCTGAAAACAATAGTTTAGGAAACAGAATGAGAAAACTAATGTTATCTCTAATTCCCTGTAGAAAATATTATGCTTTCTGAAGAAAATTGACATAGTGAAATACTTTAGATTCATTGTTACTTTTAAGCTTTTTATTTCTTCAAGTTATTTCCTGCACTGCTAAAAGCTGGTGACTATACCCATATGCTGTATAGTGAAATACATTGGAAATAGTCTCTTTTTGTTTAAAATTTTAGGAATAGGGTTTCTTATGTTTCAAGGCATTTTTTAAAACTTTAAAGTGGTAGAGACTTCTATAAAATTTTTATTTGAAAAAATGATCCAACAGAAGATAACTACCCATACAAACTTAAACTATAAAATGTTTTGGGCCGGCCCGGTGGCGCACTGCGCTAGTGCGCCGCTTGGGAAGCGCAGCGGCGCTCCCGCCGAGGGTTCGGATCCCACATACAGACCGGTTCGCGCTCACTGGCTGGGTGAGACGCGGGGGCAACACCGAGGGTTGCGATCCCGTTGCCGGTCCCGGTCCGGTACGGGGGTGACACTGAGGGTTGCGATCCGTTGCCAGACATGGAAAAAGACAAAAAAAAAAAAAAATGTTTCGCTCTTTCTGTTTTCCAATGAAGTCAAAAGATTCTTCATTCAAAGTTTAGTTGATAGTGAGACTTTTCACACAACAATTAAATTAATAAAAGATGATCGATGACTTGATTATAGAGACTATCCATTTTTATTGTAGTGACTCAGCTTATTTAACTTCAGACATTTGAGAATCAAGGTAATAAGAATATGTACCTACTTACACTTTTCATATACACAAAGTTAAAGTAGCATAACGAGGTAATAATTTCTGTAGTTTAAGCCCAAACCACATCTGTTAAATGTGCAAGTGGTATTATTGGTCCCATTTCCAATGCTGCTCTTTCTATACATCGGTATTTTTCTGGCTAAACTTTTATTTACTTTGCAAGATCTGCAAATTACTCAATTCACCAAGCTTCATTAAGTCGTGAAGTATTATTGCATAAAATCCTGTGTACCAAGTTAAGTGTTCATTCAGTACTTGGCCAGCATTATATGTTAGATTTACCATAAACTGGGTATGTATATTTTGTGCTTACAGCTCACTTTCTGAAAGTTCCTATCCCCTTTTAAACTATTTCCATGGATATTTATTTATAGATCGTTGTGCTCTTTGATTACATACAAGGTGAAAGAAGATTTCTTGGCATTGATCTGAACGTTTAAAAGTTGGGATTCTGACTTGAACTATCCACCAAATTCATACTTATTTACTTAAGGGTATGTTTGTCAATACCCCTGGAAAGGCGTTGAAGAAATCAGGACTTGGAAGGACAAAGTCATTCGCAGAAACAGGAACATAAGTCATGAACTTTTGTCTGCATGCCAGGATGCTCTTTGTATTGTTTTTAAGCCCAGAGTAGGCTTTAATTTCTGATTGAATCTGTTCCCTGCTACAATTATGGAATAAAACATAAACTGTCATGGATGAGAGTCTGTATGTCTTCACTGAAACTTTTTTTTTTTTTTTTTTTTTTTTTTTTTTTTTTTTTTTTTTCCGGCCCCGGAAAGGGACCCCACCCCCTGGGTT
>NW_007734038.1:14370-23446 GCF_000696425.1 Galeopterus variegatus | reverse complement strand
GATCCGAACCCTCGGGCGGGAGCACCGCCGCGCTTCCCAAGCAGCGCACTTATCCAGTGCGCCACCAGGCCGGCCCTTCACTGAAACATTTTATTTTTATAGATTTCTCCAAGAATTGATAAACCTAAACTCAACAGGAAATAAAAATACACCCAAAAGCAGATGAGCCCAGGCAAAGACATAACTGATTCGCATGTAGATTAGAAGCTAAAATCTTATTTGGTTTGCTTTGAAGACTCTTAGAGTAGACTTCTGTAGCTAATTTGGATTACAGATGAGCTGAGCTAAAGCAAAGAGGGCCTCATTTGCTTTTTGTTCTATTGGCCCTTAATTATCCACTGGAACACTAGTTATTTTCCTTTTGGCCTTTATTGTAAAAGTGCAGATAATGTCTGCTTTGTAAAATAATTCTGAGATAATAATGCTCTTATTGTGATGTCAGAGGAAGCATAAAATTTTAAGTTCTATAAATTTTGTCCCAGATTGAATCATCATATTTGGTTTCCAATATATAGGGAGAAATGTTCACTTCTTAATAATAATCATCAGTCATTAGGTAGAGCATCCAATTCTGCTAATTTAAAGTGATGACAGAATTAATTCATGGATATTATTTAAACAACGGAAAACTAACTAGGGTGGATACTTGATTCTTACTCCTTGGTTTTTTGGAGGCTGATAATGTAAGAAGAGATAGAAATATAAAAACTAATGGCTATTATCTATTTCCTGAAGAAATTTGAATATAATAATGTGCAGACATGTGGTTTTAGAGAGAGATGGTGGAGAGGGGAGGAAGAGATTGAGATTATTCCAGCATTGTTTTACTATTTCTAGACTATACATATGTGTATTGATCTCTTCTTTACACCTGCAACTTTATATTTTCATTGTTTTTGGAACATCCTTTGGTGTGTAAGCAGAAATTTTAAAAAAGGAGGCAAAAATTAAGCAGAGGAACTGCTCCTGATTAAAATACTAAAAAGAGATAAATACAATCGAGGATTAAATCCTATATTGGGGAGGAAAAGGAAGAGGATGATTTAAAGAACATTACTGAAATAATTAAAAGAAATTTGGATATGGACTTACATAATATAAGTATTACATCAACATTGCAATTCCTGTTTTTGTTAATTATACTGTGGTTATGAAAAAGAGTGTCCTGGTTCTTAGGAAACATATGCTTGTGTTATTTATAAACAAAAAAAAAAAGAAAAAAATTATTTTTTTAATTTTAAATTTGTATTTATTATTAGCATATTCTTTCTTACAAATCATAATATTTCTTTATGCCCTTTGCCTGACCTATCACTTCCCAAATCCCGTCCCTCTCTCCCCCCATCTCTAGCATGCTTAGGTTTGTTCTCTCCTTCTGAAAGTTCAGCTTATTGTTGAAGTCTTTTTTTCCCTTCCTTTCCTTCATTTCTTCCTTCTAGCAGCCAGTTATGAATGAGAAAGCATATCCTATAAGGATTATCAATTGTTTATGGTTTCTGATTACCATAGCCCCAGATGAATCTTATCATCTGGCATGTTTGAAAAAATAATGTATTATCTTTGTGCCTTTTTCACCCAGCACACTTATTCTCTTGTTGTATAGTTATTTGTATGTCATTAACCTATTTTAGGGCTTTGTAACCTTCTTATGTAACAGAACAGGTATATCAGTATTTGCAGTTTTCTGGGGAGATGATCCACAGCTTTTACCCTATACTAAAATAATAACAGCAACAGTAATTTGTTAAATCAGTGTCTCAAACTAAGTTAAGGACTATTAGAGAATATACTTTACACTACTTATTATATTTTAAGCAACCAGACATCAGGAACTGTATTTCTTACTGAAATGTATTTCCGTTAGATAACTATCCTCCCACAAACACTGTTGCACAGACGTATATTAGAATTGCATGAAGCTGGGCCCAATTCCTCGGAACCAGTACCCCACAGTAGTAAATTACTTAGGAACTTGGGTTGTGTATTTACCTCCTTCAGGCAAAAGAAGGTTCTTTAATAGAACAACAGCCATTGACTTAACTATATATTTAGTCCTCTTCTCCACTCAAACTCTCATCACCTCTAAAGAAAGTAAAACATAATTGATGAGTTCAAATTATCTTCAAATCATCCCCAAGTAATGGGAAAGAATGAAAATGTCCCTCCAACTTACAAGCGAAAACCAGTTAAATATCTGAAGAATCCATATTATTCCTAGCTTAGTCTCTTTGTAAAGATCCATTACACAGTGATTCGCATGTTTAAAAACAAAGTTAATAATTCAAAAAGGGAAAGTGTACAGCATCTTTGTTATGAATATGTGACTCCTTCCTTTAAAAAGTAATACAAATGAAAAGAAAAATATAAATGCATATAAAATGTCAATCAACCAACATTTCCTTGGTTGGAAAAGAGAAACTGCTTTTATTATTTGACTATCCCAGGAATCAGGACCTGAAACAAATAGAGACACTGACAGTATGGTGGATCAAGAGCACAATTATCTAAAGGCCCTTTCAAAGTGCATCTCAGCAATAACAAGCTAAAATACTACCAACTAGATAGTATTTTTAAAATTCATTTAGTAATATTAGCCATGTTATTAGCACAAAGTAGCAAAGTATGATTATAATGTTACCAGTATCTTTTCATAAAAACACATGAAATATTTTATTTAACTATAATTGGTGCTTCTAGTATATGGGAAAATATATATTTAAGTGTATTTTGATAGTTAAAGAGAAAATGTCCACTATTTAAGATGAAATTGAATGTTCATCCCATTAGTTAAAATACCATCAGTAATTACCAGTTAATAACTATAAACAAAGTCAAGAGAACTTTGTTGTAGATAGGAAAACACAAACTAACCACCTTTTAAATTCGTACCCTGTATCTGACTTTTTTTTAGCAATGTTTTATCTCCAGCTGTATTAGTCATTACAGAACTATTGTACATTCCTATGACTGTATATCCAGAAGGGCAGGAGCCAAGACCAATGTATAAGGATTCCCAACCCTTTTGCCAGAATGGATCACTCCCAAACTCATTGGGCATCTACTTATCTCCCTGGCCCATTTTAATCCACCTAAAAATTCTTGTATGGTTTCTGGAACTTCCTGAGGCTTCCAGGAGTTTTAGAACACTAGTCTTCAACCCCTGCTGTGCACCAGAATCACCCAGAAGCTTTTAAAAAATGCAAGTGAGGGGCCGGCCCAGTGGCGCACTGCTACAGTGCGCCGCTTGGGAAGCGCGGTGGCGCTCCCGCCGAGGGGTCGGATCCCACATACAGACCGGCCACTCACTGGCTGAGTGGGGAGCGGGGGCAACACCGAGGGTTGCGATCGCGTTGCCGGTCCCGGTCCGGTACGGGCGCGACACTGAGGGTTGCGATCCGTTGCCGGTCCCGGTCCGGTACGGGCGCGACACTGAGGGTTGCGATCCGTTGCCGGTCCCGGTCCGGTACGGGCGCGACACTGAGGGTTGCGATCCGTTGCCGGTCCCGGTCCGGTACGGGCGCGACACTGAGGGTTGCGATCCGTTGCCGGTCCCGGTCCGGTACGGGCGCGACACTGAGGGTTGCGATCCGTTGCCGGTCACGAAAAAAGACAAAAAAAAAAAAAAAATGCAGGTGATTGGGTACCACCTCCAGGAATTTCTGATTTACTTGGTCTGTGGTGGGGCTCAAATTAAGAGTTATTACATGATATTCAGCTAACTCCAATGTGCAACAACAGACTGAAAATCACCCCACTCATTTTGGTGTACTTCCAGCCTATTTTCACAAGGCCCAAGTATAAGAATTTTGGGGATATCCTCAAGATTTATAAGTAATAACATCATATTTAAATATATAAAATGGTATCTAAATAGTCTGTTTACCCTTTTCACACCTGAGATTTCTAAATCCAGCAAGCACTTAGATTATTATTCAATGAGCATTTGACCACCAGGAAAATGCTTGACTACATACAAAATGTCATGGGATCTGATTCCAACAGATGTCCTTTTTAAGCACCTGTTGGAGTCAACTCTGCCACTGGCCCTTTAAATGGGATGGGAGTTTTAATTTTCCAAAAGTATGAAGCCAGTTGGAATGCCAGAAATGCACATTTGCTGCTTATGTTCCATTCTAGTAAGCCATCCCCTGAATTACTATGTTGATCTCTTGATTGTGTAGTTAAAAACAGAAGTCTACAAATACCATTAGGATTGACTAGCAACCTTGTTGACAGATGTTTATTTGAGGGAGTTGATTTCACATAATCAACCAGTAACAAAAAACAATGTTGTTTTTACCCTCTGAGGAGTGTGTCAACAATTGACTTGTTAAAAAGCTAGAATGATATTGTAAATTGAAGAATGTTGACTGTTCACCTAGAAAGCTGTTTCACATGTATCCCAAGTAAAGTCTAAATTTGTGTTTCATTATAATGGAATAAGTAAAATGTTTCACAGCTTAAGGCCAAACATGCCCCTATCTGAATCTATTCAAAAGTGGATATAAACAAGCTGTGTTAGTATCATTACTTCAAGTGGATTCATCATTTCTATCTATAGTACAGACTGAATCAGGTATGGCTGGCTGAAGGTCATGGGTTATGTATAGCTATTCAAATACTTCATTTCTGAGACAGCTGAATTACTCCCTGACCTGACTTTAGTAAGTGGGCAGATCATCTTCATCTTTATGCCTTCCTGCCCTTTCTAAAAATAGAAGGGCCTTTAACAAGGAGATATTTTAAGCGGCTCATATTCACTTCTCTCATCAGGAGAAGCTTATTTTGGCCACTTGCATGTGTCAGATTTGCATGTGTGCATAGGCTTTTGGAATAGTAGTCCATGCCTCTCCACACCATTCATACAAGAAACTCGCAAACATAAAGACACTGGGATCTCTAGCTGAGAGTTTTGTCTGCAAGTCAGTGGGTAAACATGAACGAAGGGAAGACACTTTTTAAGATTGTGAATATGCTTCTGAAATCAACCATTTCAGACATTTTCACATCAATCCTCAGCTTTTCGGATCTGTTTTCATAAAACCTGGCTGTGATTTTGCTGCAGAGACCTCCATGATCTTGCCACTTGTAGTAAATATTTGTAGGAGGCACTGCCAGCCTTTGGGTAAGAGAAACTAATGAGAAACTGCCATCCAAAATCTGATCGGCAAAAACAAAACCAAGCAAAACCAACAAATCCAAAACAAAATCAAAAGAGAACAACTCAAACAGTCCGTGTTCACAAGAAGACGCGTAGAAAAATACCAAGATGTAACTTTCATTTGATAACTGGATTTATCAGTCACTTCAATGGCATGCAGTGAGTTCTTTGTATTTTTCTACTTTGAAAATCAAGTGCAAATCTATGTTATTCTGCACAACTGGGGCCAAAAAATTATGAGTGTGAGAAAACACAGACTCTAAAAGCAAGATGGAATTTAAGCAGGTAAACCCTGTTCCACAGTCGTGTCATTCCGGTACATTTGAACGTGCTACTCGTGTTTGCACCTCTAAGAAATTTCCATTTTTTCGCATCAAAAAATCCAGATATGAAGCTGAAGCTGCTTTCTTCGCCAACCTGAAGCTGTCTGATTTCAACATCATTGACACCCTTGGAGTTGGAGGTTTTGGACGAGTAGAACTGGTAGGTGATCATTCTTTAAATGCTTTTGAAAGCCTCTGCTTTCTTTTTCACTTTTTCCCCTAGGTTAAGATTTATTTTCTTCTCTCTGATCCTTAATTACTGTTCTTCCTAAATCACTATCAAATACTGTCATACAGGCATGTGAGAGTTTGCTGCCAAGTGGGCTGTATTATGCAGTCAATGGACAAACATAAATATAAAATTACTCTTTAGGAAACTTCTTTTATGTTAAATGAAGGGTAAACATATTTACTTACTTAATGAAAAGTTATAAAGCACTTTTTACCCAGCTCATTTTCCATAATTTTTATTTACTTAGTCTGAGCAGTGCTCATTAACTTAATTATGCACCCTAACAACAATTATGGTAATTTAAATGTAAATTTAAACACATATAAAGGGAAATGGGGGATATATATAAAGTAAATGGTGTTGTAGTAGTAATTATGTGATTTTGTAGTTGCAAGCACCTATTTAGATTATAGTGCTAATAGTCTGAATATCTTGTATAGTTTACACACACTTTATATATATATATTATGGCTGAGTGTTGAAGATGATGAAAACATTTTTGTACATGTTCATACATTAAATACATTGCATGAATGTAGAACAGACAACATGAACACATACTCTATTTTGCATTTGTTTGAAATATAACTTTAAAAATGGACATATTGCAATAAAATAGAAAAAAAAATGTATTCTGTTGACTGAGTAGCTGCATTCCAGAACAGTGTGGATGTAAAACCTTATTTGAGAATGCAGATTAATTTCCACCTCTCTGCTGAACCTAGAGGAGTCCCTGGTATCAGACACCAGTACAGTATGTTAGGAACTCCCTGGGGCTGTGTACAGTGCAGTAAACAGTTACTGTTGCCATCAGGGATTCAGGAGAAATCCCCTTCCATAAAAGTAGATTGACCCAGTCCTATTTTTGTCCATTTGTGTTGCAATTGGGATTTCTGACTTTGACAAACAGAACAATGTTATTTACTTAAATATTAGACAAGAAGATTTGCCTGATAATATTGATTACCAGGTATGAAAAATATTCTTCTCTGTGAATGTTCATCTTTTATGTGCATTCACTGATGCCAGAATTGGGAGTTTGGCCTCAATACTTTGACTGTAATTACACATACTGTTGCCATAGCATATGACAATTAATCACCATGAAAATAATGATGCATCATCAGAGTGATACCCACACCATTCATGGTTAGGAGGAGGCTGTAGACAGAGCCCAGCTCTGCTGTGATTACAGAAATTTTATTTTTACACATCCTCTAAGAATGATGCATGCAAGATAGTTTTATCAATTTTATAGAGTGCTATTTGTAAGCAACAAAATCTTCATATAGACTCATTTCATATATGTGAACATGGTTCTGAACATGTTAATACAAAATATATAATACGTATTCCCTGAACCTACCAATCCTTAGTTTAGTAGTAATGTTCATCAGGTAAATGACATTACAAAATAATATTACAAGTTACACTTTAATTTTATAATAGTATTTTTTAAAATGTTTTCCTAGATATAAAATGAAAAGATTATAAACCCTCAATGGGTATGAACAATTAAAATTTCGAATTTGTGAACCACATTTCTTGTTAGAAGTAGGTTAAAAATGTAGTTTTTCCTATCACCAATATACAGATTATGTTTCTATGATTTTGCATAATGACATACCTTTCACAGACTTCTTAACAGGTCTTAATTTTTTTTATCATTTATGTCAATTTAGATTAATTTAGATGCAGGAGTTTTTTTCAAGTAGGAGAATTACAAAATATTTCAATGTCAGTTTTTGAGATGAGACTATAATCTTGGCACATAAGAAACTTAAATATTTGTTCAATTATGAGTCCAGAAACTTGAAGTAAAAGTCTTATATCCATGTGAATTGTGCTTTTAAGCTATATTACAAATATTTTCAGCATAACTGACTTTAACTAGTTTCATATCAGACATGTCCTGTTCATAACCATTATCTTTGGGTAGTCATTTATACTGCTTTCCTTTCTGTTATCTGGCATATACAATATCTTCTGCCCAAGTTTTTTTTTTTTTACAAATGGGCTTTTTAATGTGTTCAATGCTACCTGTTGACAGTATGTCTTCTAGGAGACCACATCCCATTTATAATATCACTTTCAGCAAAATAACTCAGCTCTCTTTTCATAAATGATTATGTCATTAAAGCTGTAAGCACTGCTGTAAGACATCTAGGTATTCATCACAAATTGTAAGGGATGACTATAAAGTAAGGAGATTGATTTTACAAGTCACAAGTGAAATTTAGTCCTATTACTTTATGGTCACTTTCCTAACTTACTCTACTTCCGTTGTTGTCGGAGAGATGCCTGCTTTCAGAATACATTTGTACAAGTCAAAGGCAAACTTCTTTTTAATCTAGCAATACTATGTGGTGGTTGCCTTAAATATTAGATATTTAAATCTATTCAGCAATCCAAATGCCTCCTATATGGGGCACCGTACTTGAATAAAACATAGGAACAAAGATATGGAAGACATCATCACTTCTTGGATTATATTGTTTCTTCATCAGTTATGATGTATCTATGTAGTGAGCTCTCTGATGGGAGATAAAGTTTAATAGAAAATAGCCCCTGGCTCTAGGAACTCATAGTCGACTGGGAGGGACAATCAAGTAAATTAATAAACCCATAAGCAAAGTATGAAGAGAATGTGTTCCGTGTGTCAAGGAGTAGGACTTCTTGGAGGAGGTGGTGGCATTTCTAAGTCACAGGAAGGGTTAAGGCATCAAAATAAATAACCTCAAGAGTACATAAAGTGGAACTACTGAAGGAAGAAATGTTTATTAATAAATTATTGTTACTTCCCTACTAAAATAATCAATGTTTCATTTGAACCCTGCTTTATAATCTTCAATTTGCTTTGAAATTCAGTGTATAATTTTGTCCTTATAGCTACCCTGGGAGGAGAACATGAGGCATGGTCCATATTTTAAAGCAAATAAATGAAGAATAATGCATACAAAAATTTTTTTAAAAAGGAATAATGCATATATATGGTTGATGGCCATGGAGTCATTGAAATGGCTGTTATCGCCTGAGCTACTGATTTTTTAATAGAAGCTTTTTCTCTGATTCTGATTTCTAAAAATATTTAGATTCTCGTCACCACCAACTACCACCACCACAAAATCAAACAAGTATAACATCATTGTCACATGTTCATCTTTGCTTTAAAAAAAATTCTAGAATTCAAGAACCAGAATTGGACAAAATCTAGAATAGAATAGATGCAGTGATTATGCGCTCTGCACCTATGTTTTTGTCAAACCTTCTGTGGCGCACTCGGGAGAGTATGGTGCTGATAACACCAAGGCCACGGGTTCGGATCCTATATAGGGATGGCCGGTTTGCTCACTGGCTGAG
>NW_007734038.1:0-13803 GCF_000696425.1 Galeopterus variegatus | reverse complement strand
AAAAGGAATAATGCATATATATGGTTGATGGCCATGGAGTCATTGAAATGGCTGTTATCGCCTGAGCTACTGATTTTTTAATAGAAGCTTTTTCTCTGATTCTGATTTCTAAAAATATTTAGATTCTCGTCACCACCAACTACCACCACCACAAAATCAAACAAGTATAACATCATTGTCACATGTTCATCTTTGCTTTAAAAAAAATTCTAGAATTCAAGAACCAGAATTGGACAAAATCTAGAATAGAATAGATGCAGTGATTATGCGCTCTGCACCTATGTTTTTGTCAAACCTTCAGAGGCTGTTCTTTTTCTAAATTTTTATTGCTCCTGTTTTAGTGGCAAAATGTTTGAGGAGAGAAAAAAATTAGATAGTGTATCATGGTAGCTAAAAGCTAGAGCTCTGGGCCAGCCCGTGGCTCACTCGGGAGAGTATGGTGCTGATAACACCAAAGCCACGGGTTCGGATCCTATATAAGGATGGCCGGTTTGCTCACTGGCTGAGCGTGGTGCTGACAACACCAAGCCAAGGGTTGAGATCCCCTTACCGGTCATCTTTTTTTTAAAAAAAAAAAAAAGCTAGAGCTCTGGAATTAGGCTTTCTGGATCCAGATCTTTCCAGCTATGTATGCTTAGTAATTTACTTAAAACTTCTGAGCCTCAGTTTCTTCATCTCTAAAATGAGGATAAGAGGATATGTGCCTCACAACATTGTAACAAAGAGTAAATGAGATAAAGTCCCCAAAATAGTGCTTCACATGTCATAGGTCAGTAAGTATTGTCGATGTTGTTATAATAATAAAATAATAAAATATGCTAATGATAACTATATTTATTTATCATTTTCAGCTAAACTCATAGAAAAGGAAGAGAATGGAATGATTTTACTTTTTTTTTTCTTCCACTGCTAGGCTGATCCCTGGGAGCACAAGCATTTATCTAATATAAGATTGAGCCTGAGGTCTTCAAATGACCTTCAGTGATAGCTTCTATTAAATTCCCCCACACCACTAAAGCTCTTTACTTTCTGATCTGTCATGAGAGGAGATGGGAAACAGTTTTCAATCTTCTCCACAAAGAACCTGTGTGCACCTGAAGTAGTCTGTTTTTATTTATCCATTTCTCTCCTGAATTGCAAAGCCCCACCTCTTAACCTCACAACAGGAAATCATTTTCAGTGTAAACCACAGAATCATACTGAGATAAGGCCTTCTTAAGCCATGGCACCCCTGTTGGAGTAATAAGGACCTGGCTGTTGACAAGTAGAGTACAGAGATTACCCCTCATCTGTGCTGCAATCCAGTTTATAAATCCCACAACCAGATTGCTCAGGAGGAGACAAAGTGGTGGTAGGTTGCAAGAACAATCCACACTCAGACAACCACATGAGTGTGACAGGGTGTGGGTGCTGTACATACGACATCCATACAATTCTCACAGCATTTTTGCCAGCTGCCTCAGCACTGTGTCACATGCATGTAGGCTTGGAGGGCTATGTCAACCAACTGGAAAAAAAAAATGGAGACTAAGAGATGATTAAGCGAGAAATTAGGTGATAAATCCATTGCTCAGTCAACAGAGTTTTCTTTCACCACTACGAAAGGCAAGCAGCTTAGCTCCGAAGGGAAACCCCAAGTAAGACGGAAACATTTCAAGAGCTACTTACTGCCAAGCCACAGGGCAATGAAACAGAATAGCTGTGGGATCTCTGGGCAGCATTGCTGCTTGTGCCCACAGTGATTTATGCTTCAGAGGATGCCTGGGGAAACCCTGCTGCCAAAGGCTTGTGTCCTCTGTAGCTAAAGTGAATGAGGACTCAACACTGGTTTAAAACTGAAAGTTTGCCTCATTTTAGCACAGCTTTTTCTCTAGCTGTTCTCTACTTGGGTTATTATTAAGTATGGAATTCTCATTTTATGTTTATTCTTCAAAAGAATAAAAACTGACACATTATTAATTGTGCTAAATAGTACTGATTTCTAAGAAAATAAGTTATTCAGATAGCAGTTGAAAATCCAATTTAATAAAAACTAATGGAGCATCGCTTGGTGCAGTAACAATATACTGCAACTCCTAAAATAACCACAAGACAGTTTATTAGCAGAAATTACAGGTAGTAAACTCTATAGGTACTTTGACGTATGCAAATAAATTAAGATATGCATTAGTTCATCTCTTTACTGTAGAATAGATTTTCTTTTCTTTTTTTCTTGGCAGCTGGCTGGTGCAGGGTGGATAATCTTTTGTATATTGATAATTGTAATGCAATTTAGACTACATGAATGACAACAAATAGAACAGTTACTTTCTTACACATCTTATGAAATAGTAGGAATTTTATATACTAGCTATCAATAGAAATGCATATTTTTCTTTAAAAGTATTTGAAATTAGTATCTTACCATAAGATAAAGAGTTCATATTTCCTCCTCCAAACCTGCATGTGATTTCAAAAAGATCACTGTAAATCTAGAAGGCATTGGACATGTCTTTCTATAGCTTTAGATAATTGGTGGTAAAACACTTCATCCGAAAGTTAACACTTGGTCACTCTTGCCTTTTTGTTTTCTGTGCCATAAATTTTATTTTTTTACCCAGTGAATTTATGGGCACATCACATTCAGCAAAAATTTATTCATTAAAAAAATCCCCAAATATCCTTGTAGGATGTAAAAATGTTAGATGTGATTCCTGCCTTCAAGGAATTTCTGACTTCTCCTAAGAAGATAAGATTAACACATTTGAAAAATCGTAAACAAAATCCTTTAGGATTGTATTAGATTGCAGATTATGCAGAAGAGTTCTCAGTACTTATTTCAGGAGAGAGGTCATTTGCAGCACATTGAGTAGAGAAGTCTCTGAAAGAATATGCAGAACTGAAACCAGGGGTTGGAGAATAGGATGGAATTTAAATGAACAGATGGGGAAAGGCCATTCCAGGGAAAGGCCATTCCAGGCAAAGGTTACAATATAAAAGGTCACATGTTGTCACAGGACACCAAAGCAAGTAACCAGACTAGAGTGAAGTTGTGTAAAGGGTCAGTGAGAGTATTATTAGATAGCTGATCAGTAGAGTGTAACTGTATTATATTCTTAAAGGAGATTAGACTTGCAATAAGAAAGAGGTGTTTGGACATTAGGTAGTGTAAGGAAAGTGCATAAACACAGACTCACCATCCATGAAACGAAAGAATGTACTATAAGGTGACTAGATGGACTATTTTTAGGTGCCATTGCTTCCAGAAATAAACATCATAATTTCTCTTCTGACTAAGGTAGTTTACTTTGTGCCAAGATGTAGTCCACATCGCTGAATATTTTATGTTAACACTTCCAAAGAGGGATCCTTTCTGTGAGAGGGAAAAACAATCCCCTTGTGTATGTTAGTAATGTCAAAAATAGCCATGTCCTTTTAAATAAAATGAAATAGTTTATCTTGTTTTCTGAAAAAAAAAAAAAAAAACCAAGCAAACAAATAACACCAAACAGGTAATTCTGTATGTTTTAGTCTAGCACGTCAATTGCATATGCTTACCTTAATGCTAATTCATATCCTGCCTGTTATATTCATATCTGTCATTGCCATTGACATATACAACACATCAGCTTGAACACTGAGCTATGAGGTCAGGTACTTTTGTGGCTTTGTTGTTAACCCCTAGTGCCAACCAGCTGCCTTGCAAGTTCACAGTAAGAGTGGGGAGATTATCACGACCCGGGAGTTAAAAAATAAGCTAAACCAATGGGAGCCACAGTCATCATCACTATGACCTTGGATGTCACATACACATGAACAAAGGAGTTTAAATGTTTAATTTGACTGTTTTTCATAGATTGAGCTAGCATAAGGGGAAAAAAACTGCAAACATTAGTTTAGCTGTCTAAACTACATTTGAAGTACATTATATTTGTAAAAAATCTTGGAAAAGATTTTAAATAAAGAAAGTGAGAGAGGGGAGAAATTATCCTTTTTAATATCAGAAAGGGTGAAATTTGAGTATAGCATGTTTTAAGACATTAAGATCTGATTATAAACCATTTGATTAAAGTTCTTCCAATATGTAACAGTAAAAAAAATCATAAAGTTACTTATGCCTTCTATTTGAAAAGTATGACTAGAGTGCAAAACCTTTCCTGAGTTGATATTTAGAGTGCAAAACCTTTCCTGACTTGATATGGTCATATGTCAGAAAAATTGTGTGATATGTGATTCTGTCTGTTTCATTTCAACTCATTTTAAACCTTCCAAGTCAATAAATGAAAGAAACTGACTAGAGTGCAAAACCTTTCCTGAGTTGATATGGTCATATGTCAGAAAAATTGTGTGATATGTAATTC
Source organism: Galeopterus variegatus (assembly GCF_000696425.1). Classification (NCBI taxonomy): domain Eukaryota; kingdom Metazoa; phylum Chordata; class Mammalia; order Dermoptera; family Cynocephalidae; genus Galeopterus; species Galeopterus variegatus. The sequence continues at coordinate 9,463 of NW_007734038.1, read as the reverse complement.
TGTCTGTTTCATTTCAACTCATTTTAAACCTTCCAAGTCAATAAATGAAAGAAACTGAAATGTTAACAAATGATACTCAACTCCACTTGCATGAAGTTTTAGGTTATTCGTGTGCTTTAAGTATTAGAATAAGTTGAATTTTATGGAATATTCATGTGCTCAATTTAGAAATGTGTAAGCAAGTTTTCAAAAACTGATAGGTAGTATTTCTTTATATGAAGGAGATTATGCATAGAAATCAAAGTCTTGGGTAGGGTAAAAAAAATATTTGATTATTTGATAAAGAAAAAGAATTTAAAATGTATCACAGGTAATAAAATTCTGTAAATACCAATTTTACTAATCACTACAAAATGAAATCAAGTTTATTTAGCACATACTGTAGGAAAAATACATTATATTTAAATTGCACATTTCATCAGTCTTGAATTAATACTCTCAACGCAGGTAACTTTTTGGATGAAAACGAATCAGCTCTAATTCCTTCCTTATTAAGGGAAATCACAAATGTTTTTGATTTGCAAGTGATTTCTATGAAATAGTCCAACCTTTTGTTCATGGTGTAATTAAAAATAGAAAAGTATGGTGTTCTTTTTCTGACTTGCCTTCAAACCGAAAGTCAAGTGCCTTTTCAAAAAAACGAAAACAAAAACTATCTTCTCTATAAAAATAGCTTTCCTTGTCTTTTGATCAATTTGAACTTAATAATATAGATATTTCCTGATATTTCTTGTCACTAGCTGTAGAACTGAATTTTAAGTCTGAAGGCAGGTTACAGAGCAAATGGAATTTGTGACATTTTTGATTAGTGGTTGAGGTGAATGTGAGAAGGAAAACAAGGTGAAATGAAGAGAGACCTTAATTCTCTGTCACTTGTGCACATGGCAGATGGCACCAAATAAGCAGAGATAAAATAAATTAAAATAAGCTACTCTTCTATGCTTCTTTATTCTGAAAATGACACATATATCAAACATGTAAGATTATATATAATATATATACATATATAGAATAATTTTTGTGGCTATCAATGAATAGGAAATTTTGCACGTAAATCCTTTACCATAAAATTGATTCACCCATAGGACAGTGTCGTGCCTCTACACCTCATGGCTGACAAGTTTTCCAACTTTGACATTTCTTTTAGACTTATAATCTATCTTTTGCATTTTCAGTGTCCCTCAGGCTGTGACAAGTTTGTTTTACTGTTCTCCCTTATCCATACTATGAAACAAATCAGATGTTATGGTTCATTCTTAAGTTTCGGACATTGACAATCCTAAAATCCTAGGATGTTATTGTGATGTGAGGGATAATATAGAATTGTGGATAACTGGTTAAAAAAAAAAAGAGGTTTTAAAAATCAGATTGTAACAGGAGCTTTTCTACTAAGATTATAGTTAATGTTTGCCTAAAACTTATAGTATTAATGCACAGAAAAAAGTAATTCTGATATAAGAATTTTGTCATTTCAATTGGGTATGGCTTCTTAAGTTTTGCAACATTTACCTTATTTAGGTGGAAATAGTAAAGTAATTGTGATTTATGCTTAAGTTAACAATAGAATTAGCATTTTTTGTGGTTGTTAAGAATTATTGGAGAATACGGTCTAATACTAATTTGTAGAATAGAAGCTTTCTGTGTGCTTAAAACATTTTACTTTCTTTTACGATGTGGTTAAGTCAGCTCTTCCTGAATGTGTGGACACTTTAGTTTGCCACATCCAAAGAGTTATTTGAATCACAGTAATAAGATTGCTTTTTCTTTTTCCATTAAAGTAAAATTCCCTTAATTTAAGTAGATATATTTTTCCTAGTCCTTATTTTTCATTCAGTTGGTTCAGATGACTACTTTTAAAACAGATTTAATTATGAGTTGTAATAGTAAAGTATCACTTTTACAAGTACTGATTTTAGTTAACATTCTCACGTATCTTAGAAGTCATAGTAGTAATAGTAATTCTTACAGGGCACTTTTCAGTTCTCAGACTATTTCACATACACTATCTGATTTGATCTTGCAGTGTCTGTGTCTATAAGGTAAGGTTGGCTTTATTCCCATTTTATAAGTGAAGAAAATGAGTCTCTAGGAGGTTATATGGGCTTGTATATGATTGCAGCTTGAAAAGCACTGCCAAACAATGATCTATTATTTTGACTAGATAATTTTTAAAGAATTTTGTGATCATTATGTACATTTTGCTTAAAGTAACCCATGATCTTACTTTTTTTAAAGACTTTTTGAATTTAAGACTTAATAAATAGCAAATCGAGAAGTCAAAGGAAAGATAACATTTTTTAATGTGTCAATATTTCACAGAGATTAGAGTAAAAAGAAATACAATTTTTGGCCAATTGGGGAAATTTTATTGAAGGCTGAAAGATGAGCATAGAGAGAAACACATTTCTATCACTTGGTTTCTTAAGATGTAAATTAAGTAAAAGTTACCACACAATAAAGAGAACTAGAAATTATAGATATTATGTACATTTTGCTTAAAGTAACCCATGATCTTACTTTTTTAAAAGACTTTTTGAATTTAAGACTTAATAAATAGCAAATCGAGAAGTCAAAGGAAAGATAACATTTTTTAATGTGTCAATATTTCACAGAGATTAGAGTAAAAAGAAATACAATTTTTGGCCAATTGGGGAAATTTTATTGAAGGCTGAAAGATGAGCATAGAGAGAAACACATTTCTATCACTTAGTTTCTTAAGATGTAAATTAAGTAAAAGTTACCACACAATAAAGAGAACTAGAAATTATAGATACACATTTTTTTCTCTTTCTAAAAATGTTTAACAGTTTTATTTCAGTATAACATACAAACCATATTTTCTTTTCCATTTTAAGCATACAGTTCAGTGATTTTTAGAGTTGTACAACCATCACATAATCCAGTTTCAGAACATTTCTATCACTCCAATAAAACCCTTGTGAACATTTACAAATACCTTCCATTCTCACCCTCAGCTTCCAGGAAACCACTACTAATCTGCTTTTTTTCTCTGAAGAATTGCCTTTTCTGGTGCATATTTTCTTACAATAAAATTTTTTATTATACTAAAATTTTGTATTACACTAAATGTTTTCATTTATTACACATATGATTGTAAATCCAGTTCAATAATCTAAATATCCAGTTTTTTAAGGTACAATGACTTCATGCCTTTTTTCTTCTTGAATTTTATGGCAATTTTACGGTGACTTCATGTCTTACTTCAGTTTTGTTACTGTGCTCAGCTGCTGCAGAACAGAATGTTTAAGTTGTTTCCTAAACATGGAATCTAAGGCCAGTATCTGACAGGACTTTCAAGAGTTGTCTGGCAATAGGGGGATATAGGGAAATGATGGAGACAGAACAGCTTAGTGCTTATGCATTTATAGAGAGTCTAATGGTTTGTTTACTGATGTTCTTGGTAGTTAAAGTTTTATTATGGGTCTTTAGCCTATTTTGGTGAACTTAGGAGCTGATTGTAACTGGGGTAGAGTGAAGCACACACAGTTTGGCACCATTAATCTGATAGCACAGGATATTCACAGTCTCTTAGTCTAAGGCTTTCTTTCTCTCTCTCTCCCTTCCTTCCTTCCTTCCTTCCTTCTTTCCTTCCTTCCTTCCTTCCTTCCTTCCTTCTCTCTTTTTTTTCACTTCTTTGTCTTTTTCTTTCTCTCTTTTCTTCCTTTGGAGAACTTTCTTTTTCACTACTGGACTTGTGAATTCTTTGAGTTACCTCAATTTGTATTAAATACAGGTTACTTACATCTTAAAGCACAGACTGTTGCCAAATTATTTCTGGATTACTTACGAAGCCCTTTCCTTCTAGCTTAAAGAGAGGCAAAAATAAAGAAATGACTTTATGCTTTACCACATAATGCAAATTGCCTGATTAAAATTTTGTTTAGAGAAAATATTTGTCATTTCTATTTTGCAGCTATTACAATTACAATGAATCTACCTAGATTCCCTTATGCTCTGGAGCCTGTTTTAATGTTCTTCCTGGGAAAGCTACTGCTATTTTTATCCAATGCATGTTTTCTGCAAGTTAGTAACAGAGAACAGAACAGAAACCAATCCCCTTCAGATATTGTGGTTGAGAGAACAGAGAAACTAAAACCTCCACCTTCTTATAGAATATACACACACCATAATCTCAAGGTCATGCTTTCACAGTGAACCCCCTCATGTTCCCTTAAACTGCCTTTGTGTTATGTGAGGTATTTCCCCTTCTTCCTTTGTCCCAAGTTATTGCCACAGGTTTGTTGGGCTATTTCCATAAAGTTAAATACAAGGGTACTTCAAAAAGTTCATGAAAAAAATTCATATTATATTTTAATTCTATTTTTCCATGGAACTTTTCAAAGTACCCCAATTAACGTGCTTTAAAAACGTATATGTGTTATGTCAAATTGCAGTTGCATAGAATTTTCCAGCTGGAGCAAACTCTTAGAGATAATATAATTTGGCCCCTTATTTTCTCAGAAGTAGTCCAAAGCTATATGACTAGTCTCAGACTTATTAGTGAAAGATCTGGGACTAGGACCCAGGTTTCTGGTATAAGCTTTTCTAAACTCACTTTAAGGAAGGGCATGAAGGGAGTCACACTTTCCTGCAGTGCGTGGAAATATAATTTATAACCACGTTATACAGGACTTTTGCATAATAATGAGACTTGTGATATTGACAGCTTAAGCCTTGAACTTAGGAAATCATTTTAATTACAGTGTAGTTCAGGAAGTCATTTTCATCCAACACAATGAAAGATATCTATAGCTCAAAATGAAGTATGAACTCTTAATGACAGGGTTAAATAGATGAATGCATACACGTTCTGAGGTTCAACTCACTGCTATTGGTACCGAGCTAGTTTTAACCTTGCCCTGATTATAATCTTCTTTTCCAGTAGGAGCAAATAATTAGGTCCAGTAATCGACAGGCCTTTCTAAGATAAATGCCTACCCCAGACAGAAAGGAAGCATGTGTTTAAATACAGCCAGCAAAAATTCATAACGCCACTTTGTACTCCACAAATATATACATCTATAATTGTTGATATATAATGAAAAATAAATACAGCCAGCAAATGTGTCTTCAAAGTTCTTTAAAGTGCTGATGACATCACTTCTCATATTCAGGCCAGTATTATTTAGGCATCAGCTGGAGCCTGACAGTTAAGAATTTGTCAAAATCCTTGTCAGAAATCTCCACCTTAAGATCCACTTTGCCCAAGTACACATTCATTCAGACAGCAATATAATGCTTCACATTGAAGTAACATTTTACTGTAAGTAAAACTTTTACCAATTCTAATTTCTGATATAGCACATAGCATTATTTGTATAAAATAAAATGAAGATCTTGAGAATTAGTATTTTCTTGTTCATTTTCCCTTTCAAGGATTTTGGGAGTAAAACCAGTGTGGTACAAATAATCTTTTATTTTCAAACCTTTACTTATTTACTTAGTAGCAATGAGGTGGGTTGGAGTGGAGAAAGGACTGAGTACAAAGTGACAATTCAGCCTGAGGAGAGTTCTATTTGAAGGACAGTGATTAGGCCTGAAGAGACAATAAACTGATAAGCACATAAGAATAAAAGCAGCTACCCTTTACTGAATGTTTACTCTATTCCAGACGCCTTGTTTGATATATAGGCTCTTTTATTTCATCTTCATAGGTAGCCTATGAGGATTATCCCATATTACTGATGTGGAAATGAGGGCACAGAGAGTTTGAGTAATTTGTCCAAGATCACAAGCCAAAAAAGAAAAAAAGTTGGGGTTCAAACAAAGATAGCCAAATATTAGAGTAGTCACACTCTCAACGAGTGCATTAGCCTGTGCACCGAGGTTAGGATAGTCTGCAAAGGAAACAAACCTGGGGGGCATGCCTAACCAACTAGGCTGGAAAGGAAGGATTCCTGGGAAGGGGAAGAGAAACAAATATACATTCCTTTTCTCCTCTTTTGCTGAACTTTTTCCACTCTCAACATTAATTTCATAGCTCTAGCTGACCTGCTACAAAATAATAATAACAGTCTTCATCATCTTATACTGGCATAAGTGGACTCAGTATAATTCATTTGACCAACAGGAAAAATAAAAAGCAAACTAAATTTTACCTTAAAATGTTTCATGCATTAGTATTGTTAACATATTTGTATAATAAAACATAATAGCTTAGGTTCATCAAATACAAATTGCTATAAGTTACTCTGAGGAATTATATTTAAAAAAATATGACAAGTCCTTTAAAGAGATGAATAGTGTGGTTCAGCCCCAAATTAAATAGGCTCTTTTCTTATACACAGCTTCTCAAGGTCTTTGCATTTATGGAATTCTAGTAGAACAGGAATCAGTTTGAGAGAGTCAGGCAATAATAATAAATAGTTATTACAATTTAAAAGGGACTATTAAAAAGTTTTATGACTAGAGTTTTATTTTTACTCAATGTAAAAGTGAGATATGCTAATTATACAAAAGTTAAGCAATTCAAAAAGAAACAGAGAGTAAAAATCTACTGAAAATCTTTCTCTGGGAAAACCATTGTTAACATATCAATGAACACATTTCTGATTTTCTTTTCCTAAATTTAGTTTAGATGTACGAAGGTACTTCAAAATGTTCAATGAAAAATGAATTTTAAAAAAATATGAAACTTTCCATGAACTTTTTAATCACCCTCGTAGATATAGGTAGATAAACACTCACATACAAACACCCAGTTGTGGGATCATAAAATGTATGCTGCCTTTTAACCAGTATCTTTTATTCATATATATGTTTGGGTAATTTTTCCATAATGTTAAATATAATTCTAATTCATCATTTTTGCAGCTGCATTGCATAGACATACCATAATTTATTTTTTCCAAACTCCTATTGATGGACTTTTTAAAGTTGTTCCCAAATTTTTCCGTTAGAAACAATGTCAAATTGAAGATCCTTGAATAATCTTTGAGAAGAAATCTGATAAACATGCTGGTTAGGCTTTATTTAGAGAATTAACTTTAACATTAACAGATGATCCTTATTGAGTTAACTTATAGCAGTGGTTCTCAGGTACTCTGACTTCCTGGTGAGGAGCCCAGAGTTCTGTGTATCTTGTGGCATTCCAGTTTAAAATGGAAGTGGAGATTCTGACTAAAGGCTGTGCTCTAAGAAACTACTGAGGTTTTTTACACAGAAGGAAAGTTGTTCTAGACCCTAGAATTGCCTCCACTCAAAGTAAAGACAAAGCAGAAAGCCTCAGTAGGTTGGCTATATAGTTCTGTAAACATTTGTAATTAATATGTTCTAAACTGGCAATTAGTAAGGTTGACTCCCAACAATCTCTGTAGCTTTTAACCTACATCTCATGCCATCTGCCATCTGCCAGCTCTCATCACCCTTTCCCTTCCCCAATTGGCCTCTCCTTGTAGAATTCAAGCAGTCAGGTGCCCCAAATCCCTGAAAATACACTGAGGTCCCTGTAAGTGCCTAGGAAAATGCAGTGAGGCTTTGGCTGGTCTCCCAAACCACATGTCTAGCATAAGTGAAGCTTAAAGGTCACAAATGCATGGTTCATTTTTTTCTCTCAGAGAGTCTATGATTCCATTAACTCTGATTTGTAAAGCATCAGTCACAGTGCTTTTAATTTGTTTTGTATTCAGCTGAAGGGAAGCAGCATTACTGGAAATGCCTTGGGCCAAAAAGGCCTGAATATGTACTCAGTTCTGCCACCTGATAGCTCTGTGTCCTCGGGCAAGATATAAACCTTTTTGGTAAACCTCAGTTTGCTCCTCTGAAAAAGCAACATTTTAAAAAGCGACACTTGATTTGCCTATTTGGTACAGATTGCTGGGTAGGACCAGGGTACAAGCAAAGAGACCATCAATGAATGCCCATTTGGTGGCATGTTCTCATTTGAGATCACAATAACTCTGTGCAGTAGCTGGTATTATCCTCAGCAAGAACTAGGGCTCAGAGCAATTAAGCCACTGGCCCAAGAGCCTGAGAGAGATTAAATAGTCAGAATTCCAGTACAGACCTATGACAGTAAAGGCCAAGTACTTTCCTCCCACCCTGTGCGCAAGTGAAAACTGTAACATCATTAAAGACGACAATTTTTCCACTAGGCATTTGCACTGCACAAGAGACCTCAGCGGCTTAACTGAGTAATAACTCTGAAGAAGAAATATGACTTTCTTCCTTCTCCTCCGAATTATAATTCTCTGACGAAGCTCATTTTTCATGCCATCTTCCCTATCTGTCCAGATTTCTGTTAGAAGTTAGTTTTCACATTTTGTGTTTTATTATGAACTACAACTGAATTCATTTGTACCATACTAATCTGTCATCTTAAAGAGTTTCACAGACAGACTAGAGGGCCTTCAGCTGTTAAAGGCATTTGCAAATATCCATTTTTCCCTATGTCTTGTCATAAAGATTCACAAAAGCTAGTGGCAAACCGAGGCCCATTTATTTGAAGTGTCCTCTTGCTCCTTTCTAAGGAACTTGCCATATTAATGTCTTCTTAGGTTGAATTCAGTCTGTACATGTGTGCATGAAAAAGACACTTAAGAACTTCACTATCCTTTTAGTTGAAGCAGCAAATAATTCACAACTAAAGAGGGGACAGCTATACTTTAGCTGAAAAGCAGAAACAGCTTGCCACATTGTTTCCCAAAAGCTTTTATTAACTCCAGATAATGTGGGCTGTTTGGTATTGTCTTGAGCACTCTGCTGCTCGAGGGCACTAGATGGTAATTCTCTTATATTGCTGTTAAGTGATTAGCTCTATTAGGCTCCTTTCCCTTACAAGTCACCTTATTGAAATTCCTTGTAAAGTGGTGAGCACAGACCAGCAGCTGTCAGGGGTATGACATTTGGAGGAAGCAAGCCTCCTCCAGAGCCACTTGGAGACATGTGGGCTGCAACAGAGGCATGGGCACATTGGGGACATTAAGGTTCAGCTTAGGTCCCCAATTAATGTAACTAAGAAGTAAGGTTTGAGATGAAAGGGGATTAAATCCATTATACATGTTTGAAGAAAAAAAAAAAGTTTTCAAAATCTCTTGAAAAAAATGTTACAATTTTTTTTTTCTTTTTTAACTGGAGAGAGGGGAAAGACTGAGAGGTAAAAAGAGAGAAAAGAACAGGCCATATGTCTGCAGTGTCAGCAGAGACAAGGATCTGTCACTGAACTTAATAATTCCACAAGTGTTTGTGGACTAGGACTAAAAAGGAAGAGCATAAAGGTCCCTATGATCCTGCATTTGCCACATGCACTTGAAGTAGAATTGGAGTAGAAATTAGCTTCTATTTCTATATATAATTTTTTTTAATTTATTTATTTTTTTATTATTTTTATTTTGTCAATATACAATGTAGTTGATTATTGTGTCCTAATTTATTTATTTTTTTATTATTTTTATTTTGTCAATATACAATGTAGTTGAATATTGTGTCCCATCACCGAAACCTC
>NW_007734037.1:99760-100273 GCF_000696425.1 Galeopterus variegatus | reverse complement strand
CAAGACTTCAGGAGCTACCATTTCAAGATGAAGGGAAAAGGAGGTGAGTTCCACATATATCATGTGCTTTCCCCTGAGGACATTTGACAATTCACTTGGGTAGGAGCAGTATGAGGATGTGGAGGCATCAGGAAGGAATGGGAGAGGGAGGAATGCAGCCTGAGCAGAAAGCAATAGTTCCTCTGAGCTGAGAAGATAGAGGATTTGGAGTTTGTAGTTGCCAAAGCAGCTGGTGTGAGAGACAAATCCTTGAGAGAGGAGGACCACAGGGAAGTGTGGCTCAAGTGTAATGCAATCTCCTTTTAAGATGTTTTTGGATGGAGGGGCCTTGTCAGCACTCCTGGCTTGCAGCTGAGATCTTCGAAAAGCCATAATCCTGGAGTAAGGGCCACAATCTAGGAGTAAGACACAAACTAGCATGGACTATTTAAAAACCACCTAAAAATAGTCCTTAAATGGTATCAAAGTGATCTGCCTCTACTCTATCCACTTGCTAGAAGAAAATTTAATCTT
>NW_007734037.1:95684-99113 GCF_000696425.1 Galeopterus variegatus | reverse complement strand
TCAGATGTTGGGCTCCCATACATGACCAGTACAGAGCCATAGAACAGTGTAACTACAGCCACATGAGACCCACAGGTGGAGAAAGCCTTCCTCCTGCCAGATGCAGAAGGGACCTTCAACACAGCTCTTAGGACAAGAGCATAGGAACCCATGATAGAGAGAAAGATAAAAATGAGAGATAGAAGATTTATGTGGGAGAAGACAAGCTCTATCATTGGATCTTTTCTGCAAGTGAGTGCTAGAAGAGGACCTGGATCACACAGGAAGTGGTCAATAATCCTGGATCCACAGAAGGACATTTGAGAGGTGATGACAATGGGAATCAAGTACCAGAGGAAACCAAGTGCCCAGCAACTGACCACAAGATTGGTGCAGAGATGTCTGGTCATAAGGGTAGGATAGTATAGAGGTAGGCAGATGGCAAGGTACCGATCAAATGCCATAACTGCCAGGAAAAAGCATTCTGTAGACCCTAAGGAGAAGAAAAAGTAGAACTGCAGAAAGCACCCAGAGAAGGAGATGACCTTTGTGTCAGAGAGGAAGTTGGCCAACATGTTGGGGACCGTGGAGGTGACATACCAGATCTCCAGGAAGGAGAAGTTGGCAAGCAGGATGTACATGGGGGTGTGTAGTCTCTGATCCCAACGCACAGCACAGATGATAGAAGCATTGCCCATGAGGGTCAGGAGGTAGACACCAGAGAAGAACACAAAGAGGAGGATCTGCCCCTGCCTGGAGCAAGGGAAACCCAGGAGGATGAATCCAGTGATGGTGCTGGAGTTGCTGGGGGTGTTGAATATTTTCATGTGTCTGTGAGCTGCAGAGGAAACAGCAATTACTGAAAGATAGTATAATGATAGATAGGGAGTCAAATTTATATTGAAATCGCCTTGGGAAATTTGGACTGCACATACACTTGCCAGCATCTCAGTAGAGTGGGATTCCACCTTGGCAGTGCTCTACACCAAGGGTACACTTTCATACATAGTTTTGGCTTGTGGGCCATGCACTGTTTGCCAAAACTATCCAGCTTGACTCTTGTAGTGCAAAAGCAGCCATAGCAATGCCTAAATGAATGCGGCTGTGTTCTAATAAAACTTTATTATGTCCGGTGAAATCGGAATTTTATATAGTTTTTATGCATCACAAAACCTTATTTCTATTGATTTTTTTTTAAAAGATGACCAGTAAGGGTACCTTAACCCTTGACTTGGTGTTGTCAGCACCACACTCTCCCAAGTGAGCTAACCATCCATCCCTACATAGGGATCCGAACCCATGGCCTTGGTGTTATCAGCACCACACTCTCCCGAGTGAGCCATGGGCCGGCTCCTATTTCTATTGATTTTTAAAAATTTTTTATAATTATTATTAGCATATTCATTCTTACAAATTATGATATTTCTTTATGCCCTTTGCCCAACCTATCACTTCCCAAACTCTCTCCCTCCCTTCCCCCATCTCTAGTATCCCTAGGTTTCTTCTCTCCTTCTGAAATTTCAAAATATTGTTGTCTTTTCTTTCTTTCTCTTTCTTTTTTTTCTTTCTTTCTTCTTCCTTCCTTCTCTCCCTCCCTCCCTTCGTTCTTAGCAGGCAGCTAAGAGTGAGAACACGTGGTATTTCTGTTTCTTTTTCTGGCTTATTTCACCTAACGTAATTTTCTCCAGACACATCCATGTTGTTACAAATGGCAGAAATTTTCTATTGATTTTTAAACTTAAATATGTAAAAGTGATTATTAGCTTGCTCGCCATACAAAAATAGACAACAGACCAGGTTTGGTTCATTGATCATAGTTTGGTAACCCCAGCTCTACACATTCATAGGGAAAAGAGAGCAAGAACCATCCATTTGACTGTGGAACAGTGGAAGCTCCTTGGTGGAGAAACTGGCCTCAATAGAGAGGAGGAGACCTCTAAAGGTCAGCAGCTGCAATCAGCCTGTTCTGCTGAGCTATGTCAGACCTGCTAAGCCAACTTTCAGCTAAATTACAAAATCGAGTTTCCAAAGCCAGCGGGATTTTCTACACACACACACACACACACACACACACACACACACACACACACACACACACACACACACATTTATATACACCTCTACTCCATCCATGCAATACTGCTGTAATACAACACGGGCCTTCTTTCAGTTTCTAGCAGTTGACAAGTAGTTTCAGGACCCAGGGTCATTGCTGTTGTCCTTCAACTCTACCCTCTACTCCAGTGCCCAGCATGATCTGAAGAAGATAGTTAGTACTTCATAAATGTTTGTTAAAGAAATGAGTGTCTATATTGTCAAAAACAGAGAATATAGGTAGATGATTGTGAGGAAAATAGAATAATTTAGTCAGACTCCCTCAGCTCAGGTCTGGTTGGGGGTCGAGCAGCACATTTCTTGTAAACAAGTTGTGCGTGGGTGGAGTTAGTGCCATGTGCACCAATGTATCTTTTTAGTTTTGGTGCTATTGTGTGTTCTTGAGTTTGTGAAGCAGAGCTGGCTTGCAGAGCTCACGTCTAAAAACAGCGCATGTTTACTCTTCTCCTTTGGACTGTTTAACTCTTAGACATGTGTGTGCTGAATAAAGACTATTCCTACTTCAGCCAAGGCTCCAAGGACCTTTTTGCCAATTACTTAGCTCAAAGACTGGCATGTGAAGGGTTTGTGAATGAGCTCAAGGGGTCTGTGAGCTACAGACCCAGCCCTAGCTCTACAATTGGTGTAGTCGGAGCAGGGTTCTGAGCAGGTACAGGAGCCAAGATGCCCTTGCAGAAGGAGGAAATGTGGCTACTTTTGAACATGTTGTGCCCTGTGGCCACTTTCCTGTTGACCGGGATCTGGTTGCTGCTCACTACACTGCAAGTCAGCACAGACCAGGCACTACAGTGGAAAACCCTTTGGAGGGGGAGGAAATGTGTCTGTCCTTGAGCATGTGGTGCCCAGTGGCCACTTTTCTGCTGACTGGAGCCTGGCTGCTGCTCACTCTGCTGCAAACTGATCGAGAGCTGAAGAAGAAAGCAGAGTTGTTTGAAGCACGGACAATTATCCTGGAGGATGATGTGCAGCAACTGGAAGATACAAAGCAAAAAGCAGAGTTGTTGGAAGCACGGATGAATGTCCTGGAGGATGATTGCAGCGACTGGCCACTCCTGCCTCTCACACCAGGGAGGACGATGAACCCAGTGGTGATTTGGGGGAGACCATGCGTCCCCAGGCACGACCTGTCATGCACCAGAAAGTGAAATATGAGCAGCCTATGGGACTGGGTGGGCAACCAGTGGGCAATCCACAGGTGACCCAATTCACTATCCCATATACCCAGGTTGAGTTAGTTGACTTGGGGAGACAGTTTCAGCAGAAACAAGGGGAGACCCTGGCTGCTTGGCTGTTGTGGTTATGGGACCTTGGGGTGGATAGTGTGATATGCTCTGG
>NW_007734037.1:92169-94754 GCF_000696425.1 Galeopterus variegatus | reverse complement strand
GAGAGCTGGGGATGTAGCAGTCCATGTTTAATGTGAACACTCATGGCCCGGAAAATGAAAACTTTACAGGCAGCATGAGAGACATAGTGCTGCGAAATGCCCCGTCAACATCCTTTGGGTCACTGAGGGTCATACTGGCCTCATACATTGGTTGTCCTATACATGAGGTGAAGTAGAGGATAGAAGACAAGCAAAAGGGGTCCAAAAGGTGGCTAAGACCAAACCCCCAAGAAATACTCGGGATTTTATCCCAGAGGGACCAAGGAAGACTAGCCGTAAGCAGATGTGGCTTGACTTGCTTACAGCATGGTTGATAGAAAATTGACCAGCAGGCAAACGCAGTTCTGTTTGCGCCCTGAACAGCGTTTCACCAAACGTCGGGAAACAGGTAGCAAGGTATGCTCAGTGGATTGGAAGGATTTTTTAATTGCTCCTGAGGAGGCAGATGAACTGTTCCATTTTGACTAGGGAGCAGGCCAAGGTGCTCGTCTTTTGGGGGCAGGCGAGGACTGGAGGCCTTATGTTGAATTGGCAATGATGAAACAGCACTGGCTGGCAGAACTCGCATCTAAAAATAGAGCATGTTTACTCTGCTGGCAGCTGCTCAATTTTTCTTTAGACTTTGCTGGTAGCAGTTGAGTTTCTGAGTTTCTCGTTGTACTGCCTAGCTCATAGACCTGCATGTGAAGGGTTTGTGAATGGGCTCGAGGGGTCTGTGAACTCCAGATCCTAGCTCTAGCTCTACAATGATAAATATTTACCAATGACTTCATTTGAGCTTCCAAAGGCCTGTGTGATGAAATTTGAGGAAATGAAATATTGAGAAAGTCTCCAAATGACCCGAGGCTACTAGAGTGTTGGCCCAGACTTGAGAGGAATTCCATTCAGAGGAAGCAATGAGAAATTGAATGTTCTGGGGGATAGAACATGTCCCACTCCAGATGGTTTCTTTCTGCCCGGTAAAGATAATGATGGTCCCACAGCTTTGCATGTAGGATTAGGAGAGAGAGGGATGGAAATTCTGGGTTCAGCATTGCAACAAAGTTGCTTAGTGGATCTACTGGAGTCTTTTAACCTCTATAAGCTTCATTTTCTTGAAAGGAAAAGGGAGTTGGCTTATGTGATTTTAAATCCCTTTTCATTATAAAATGCTTACCCCTATTCCAAACATACCACAACCACACATGGTATCAAGACTTTATGGAAGTAGAGGGGATGTTTTCATTACATTTATCTCTCAGATAAAAACATCGGTTGGAGACTGGTTACTTATACATGAATCCAAAAGATTCAGGCCAATTCCTTCTCAGGGCAATTCTCCATATTGAGAGACTGACAAAGCTGCTCTAGAAAATAAGAAGGGTATGAAAATGATTCTCTGTGTGCTGTCACCATTTGATGCTTGACCTAAGTGAACAATTGCGAAAAAAAAGAGATATTTCTAAAATGAGTGTATTGTTACTCACCATTTATTTCTTAGCTCCTCCGCACAGAGAGCAGCAGTAGTGTTTACTTGACACGAGGCTAAACTGGAGCTTTCCAAAATGGCAGGCAGATTTCCCCTGAATAGGCTGCAGAAGGGAGTGTGAACATGGGCACTATTGTTTCAAAGTGGTGCTTATGTGTACAGAATGTTTGGACTGAGTTAATTAACTTTGCAAACAAAAAAGGACACCTTCAACTTCGGAAAAGTTTATATCTTGGAAAGTTTGAGCTAAACCTAATTTAAGTTAGCCAGATCTTGTGGTATAGTATATGTGAGAGACATTGCTCTGATTTTTTTTTTCCAAGGCTAGTCCAAGAAGGCAAAATGGTGAGGAAGTTATCACTGTCCTGATCCCAACAGCACATCCACCTGCTTCACTTGGTCTAAACAGGAGGTAATCACACCTGTCCCATTTCTGCAAACCCTTGAAAATAAGAATAACTTTCCCATTTATGAGAAGTGGTAGGCAGCTGAGGCATAGTAGAAAAGCAATGGCTTTGCAATAAGGAGGCTAGGGTTTGAACTACAACTCATACTTTACCAATAGAGGAAACTTTGTCCATTCAATTATATAAACTATTTCCCAGTTCCTTCAACTGTAAAATGGACACAGTAACACTTTCACCAAAGGGTTGAGGACTCTGAATAAGATGACATATGTGAAATTACTCTGTGCAGGGCCTGATACATAGTAATGCACAGGAATTTTTAGCTATATGGCAAGTAGCTGAAGGAAAGTGAAAGGAAGCATTACTTAGAAGGTAGTCATTTTTCTACCTCTTTTATGCTTATTTTCTCCTCCAAGCATTACATCTTCTCCTTTCATGGATAAGAGGGAATCCAAACATAAAGTTTTTCTGACAGTGACTGACCTACCTGGAGAAGAGAAGTGGTCTCCTTCACAATAATCATCAAGGAGCAAAGGAGTAGAAATACGGTAAAGGTTTATTGGTGTTTATTGGAAGATGGTAGGATTATAAGCAGAGCCTGCAGGGACAGAGCCCTATTCCTCTGTTCAATGAGGATGAATTTACCATCTCCTGAAGGAGAGTAGTGTCAGGGGACTGTTCTGTGCCAATTCTTCCCTTCCTCTGGGCTC
>NW_007734037.1:90021-90732 GCF_000696425.1 Galeopterus variegatus | reverse complement strand
AGTTCATTTCACCTCGTTTGAACACTGATTTTGCCCTCTGTCCACAGCATACAATTCAAAGTTGACAAACAAGGACTCTGCAATTCAGCTCTAACCTATTATTATTTTATTTTATCTATCTGTCTATTTGTTCATGTATATTGTAACATAGTTGATTGTACATATCTGTGAGAGTTGAATATCAATACCTTTGTTCAATATGTGATGTTCAAATCAGGATAATTAGTATATTCAACCATATAGAATGTAATCGTTTTTCATGGTCCTTAACCAATTCCTCTGTAACCTCCCCCTACCCCCTCACACTTGTCCACCTCTGGTAACCTCAATTTTGTTCTCTCCTTTTGAAAGTTCAATGTATTATTGTTGTATAACACAACATATTATTGCTGTATATAAGATTGTTGTATCTTTCTTTCTTTTAAAGTTGCTCAAGGCTACTTCAGAGGAAGCCACAGGAGCAGGACTCTGAGGGTTGCTGCCGGGTGGTTCATGGCTCCCATGGTGGAAGACACATGGGGTGGGGCTCTGGGGTTGCTGCTGGGCAGCTCAGGGGTCCGTGGTGGAAGACACTTGGTGTGCGGCTCTGGGAGCTACTGCCCAGTGGCTCAGGCCTCCCACAGTAGGAGCCACAAAGGGTGGGGTCCCCTAGACTGCTACCCAGCAGCTCAAACCTCCTGGGATTGTGGGGCTCCCAGTGCTGTTGTCAAG
>NW_007734037.1:86982-89069 GCF_000696425.1 Galeopterus variegatus | reverse complement strand
CTGGGAGCTACTGCCCAGTGGCTCAGGCCTCCCACAGTAGGAGCCACAAAGGGTGGGGTCCCCTAGACTGCTACCCAGCAGCTCAAACCTCCTGGGATTGTGGGGCTCCCAGTGCTGTTGTCAAGCGGCTCAAGTCTCTCATGATGGAAAACACAGAGGGTGGGGTTTCCAGGACTGTTGCCTGGCAACTCAAGTCTCTGGCATTGAGGGGCTCCCAGGAATGTTGCTGACTTGTTCAAGCCTCCCGTGGCAGAAACTGCAGAGGGTGGGCCTCCTGGGGCTATTATTGCTTATGCTCTGATATTAGTGATTTCTTTCCCTCTACTGATTCTGGGACTGGATTGTTCTTATGTTTCTAGTTCTTTGAGGTGTAGCATTAGGCTTATTTGAAATCTTTCTATTCTTTTGATGTAAGCATTTATTGCAATAAACTTCCCTCTTTGTACTGATTTTGCAGTATCCCACAGGCTTTGGTATGATATGTCTTTGTTTTCATTAGTATCATGAAATTTTTTGATTTCCTGTTAAATTTCTTCATTGACCCGTAGGCCATTCAGGAGCATGTTGCTTATTTTCCCTGTGGTTGTGTAGTGCCCAGAGTTTTGCTTGTTATTGTTTCTATTTTTAATCCACTAAAAGATACTTGAAATGATTTCAATTTTTAAAAATTTGCTGAGGCTTAGTTTGTGACCTAACATGTGCTGTACCCTGGAGAATGTTCCATGTGCTGATGAGAAGAATGTACATTATGTAGTTGTTAGGTGAAATGTTCTGCTGATATGTGCCAAGTTCAGTTGGTCTAAAATGTAGTTTAAATCCTTTGTTTCTCTGTTGGTTTGTTGCCTAGGTGATGTGTCCAATGCTGAGAGAGAGGGGTGTTCAGGTTCCCAGCTATTATTGTATTGGGGTCTATCTCTTTCTTTAGGCCTGTTAGTGTTTGCTTTATATAGCTGGGTGCTCTGGTTTTGGGTGCATTTATATTTATGATTGTTATGTCTTCTTACTGGATAGATCACCTTATCATTATATAATGGCCTTCTTTGTCTCTTTTTATGGTTTTTGGTTTAAGGTCTATTTTATTTTATATAAGAATAGCTAGCCCTACTTGGTTTTGGTTTCCTTTTGCATGGTGTGTCTTTTTCCACTTCTTTACTATTAGTTTGAGTGTGTCTTTACAGGTGAGGTGAATCTCTTGCAGATAGGCAACAGTTGGGTTTCACTTTTTTCACCCAATCAGTCAGTGTGTGTCTTTTGAGTGCAGAATTTAATCCATTTACATTTAGGGTTATTATTGAAAGCTATTTTCTTATTCCTGGCTTTTAACTGATTTTCATTTGGATGTTTTAAACATCTTTTGTTCCTTTCTTCTCCTTTTATTGTCTTTAGTGTTTGTGTTTTCTTGAGGTGGTAAGATATAGTTTTTTTCTCTTTTTTATTTACATTTTTGTTCTACCAGTGGGTTTTATTCTTGCTTTTGTATTCATGGCACTGATTATCACTTTTTCTATTCCTAATACAAGACTCCCCTGAGGATTTCTTGTAGGGGTAGTCATGTGGTACTGAACTCCTGCAGTTTTTGTTTGGAAAATACACTCTTCCTCCTTTATTTCTGAAGTATAGACTTTCCGGATGTAGTATTCTTGGCTCACAATTTTTTCTTTTAGTTTTTTAAATATATCATCCCATTCCCTTCTGGCCTATAGAATTTCTGTTGAGAAGTCTGCTGTTAGTCTGATGAGGACTCCCATATAGGTGAATTGATGCTTTTCTCTTGGTGTTTTTAGGATACTGTCTTTGTCTTTGAGTTTTGCCAGATTGACTATAATGTGTCTTGGAGGGCACCTTTTTGAACTGAATTTTTTTGGATCTTTGGCCACCTGGACCTGAAGGTCCATGTCTCTTCTAATACCTGGGAAGTTTTCTGCTATTATTTCATTGAATATGTTTTAAATTCCTTTTCCTTTCCCCTCCCTTTCTGTAAAACTCATGATTCAGATGTTTGTGTGCTTAAGGTTGTCTGCTAGCTCTCTTAGATTTTCTTCATTTTTTTGATTCTTTTTTTTTTTTTTCATCTTTTTTTTTTTTTT
>NW_007734037.1:82962-86072 GCF_000696425.1 Galeopterus variegatus | reverse complement strand
CCTTTCTGTAAAACTCATGATTCAGATGTTTGTGTGCTTAAGGTTGTCTGCTAGCTCTCTTAGATTTTCTTCATTTTTTTGATTCTTTTTTTATTTGCCTGGGTTATTTTGAAAAGACTGCCTTCAAGATCAGAAATTCATTCTTCTGCTTGCTCTAGCCTGCTGTTTAAGTTCTCGGTTATGTGTTTTATATCATTGAATGAATCTTTCAGTTCCAGGAGTTCTGCTACATTCTTTTCTTTTTCTCCACAGTCCTTTTAAAAATTAATTTATTTTTTATTGGAACATAGTCGATTGTACATATCTGTGGATATATTGAATATCAGTACCTGTGTTCAATATGTGATGTTCAAATCAGGATAGTTAATATATTTAACATTATACAATGTAATTTTATTTTATGGCCCTTTACCAATTCTTCCCTTTCCTCCCTCCCCCTCTCCTTTTCCAGCCTCTGATAACCTCAGTTCTGTTCTCTTCTTTTGACAGTTCAATGTATCATTGTCACTGTTGTATCTTTCTTTTATTACTTATTTGTTTGTTTTTGTTTTTAGTTCACACTTATAAGTGAGGACATGTGGTATTCCTCCTCCTTTTGTATTTCTAGTATCCCTAAATTGGTGTCTGGTCATCTGGTAGAGCAGTTATTTTCTCTATTTCTTTGGAATGGCTTTCGAGAGGAAAGACTCCCTCTTGTAGTTGTGTTTTATTTTTTAGTATATTTATTATTATTATTATTTTACATTCTAATATCTTGCAGAGCAGTTGGGGAGAAAGGGAGAGGGGAAAGGAAATGTGGATAGGGTTGCAGGAAGAAAAAGGAGGGAGGGGGTGCAGTCAAGGCCTGTGTCACCCCCTTCATTCCAGCTGGGGAGCCTAGGGTGTTTCTGGCAGTGGCTTAGTTGTCACTGGGCCGGATGCAGACCTCAGGGGATGTGTGGCTGAGGCTCTTGGCCCCCTACCACCCTGGATTGGGAGCCCAGGGTGCTTCTGGTGGCAGCCTAGTGGTTGTCACTGGGCTGGATACAGACATTGGATGAGCATGGTTGAGAACATCAATCACCTCTGCATCCTGGCTTGGGAGCCTGTGGCACTTCTGGTAACTGCTTGGTGTAGTTGTGTTTTATATCGACGATTGAATAGGGTGTTTATTATTGGTTCTGGGTAGATGCAGTGGTATAGTCTCCATGTGGTTCCTTCAGCCATATTCAATGTCAGAGTTGCATGTGAGTACCTTCATGGCCTAGGCTCTGAGGCACTTAGTGGTTCCTTGCTGAAGTTAATGACATTGTGTTGAGTTGTTGAGGATGTGGGTGAGCTCTCATGCTCCTGGGAGAAGTGCCTGTATGCTCTGTTGCTCTTCAGCTTAGGGTGGTGACTGTGGGTAGACTTGTTGGTACCCCAGCAAGTGTCACATGACTATGATAGCTGTACTGCAGTATACTGGAATTCTTCAGGCTCAATGGGTGACCCTGGGCAGCATTTCTTTTTCTTTGTTATTCTTTCTGATGGCTCTGTTTGTGACACTTCTTGTATCAATGCAGCCGAGTGGGCAGCAGCAGGGGCCCCACCTGCAGCCTGGGTGCCTGGTATGACAGGTGGGATGCCTGGTGCTACAGCTGAAAGTCTTAAAAAATCCAGTTCAATGTTCTTTTCCCAAAGTGTTTTCACAAGGAGTACAATTTAAAATACATTGTTCATGGTTTTAGTATTATTTTTAAAAAACATTTATTTGTACATATTTGGGTGGTACAGTGTGTTGTTTCAATACATGCATATACTGCACAATGATTCATTTAGGGTTGATAGAATAGCTTTGTACCCATTATTCTTTCATACCAAGCAGATCTCAGTTAAACTACTGCTATTAATTTAACAGAGAATGAATGAACTTCAACTTCTGTGTGTTTTATCCCATAGGTATAAAGGACACATACAAATCCAATGCTCTATGAGCATACACACCAAAAATATATTTTAAATTTTATTCATCTAATCTTTATGTTTCAAAAGAGTAAGTGGCCTTATCTTTTATTTCTTTGCCAACTATAATGTCTTAAAATTTAAAAAATTATTCAACTTTGAAACAAGAGAAAAGAAAATAGGCATTAAAAGTTTGGCTTGAAAAGAAATAATAAGAATTAGAGCATAAATCAATAAAATAAAAATCAGGAAATCAATAGAGAAAATAAAACTAAAAAGCTGGTTCTTTAAAAAGATCAATAAAATTGATAAAACTCTAGATGGGTTAACTAAGAAAAAAATAGAAAGGACACAAATTACTAATATCAGAAATGAAAGAGGGGACATTACTACAGAGCCCATGGACATTAAAAAAAATAATACAGGAATACTATAAATAACTCTATGACAACAAATTTGATAATCTCAATGAAACGGACTAATTCCTTGAAAGACACAATCTGTCAAAACTCACACAGAATAAACAGACAGTATGAACAGGCCTATATCTACTAAAGAAATTGAATCAATTATTAATAACCTTTTAAAACAGAAAGTACCAGGCCCAGATGGGTTTTCTGGTGAATCGTACCAAATATTAAAGGAATAAAATATACCAATTGTCTATACTATCTGCTGTGGATTGATGTACCCCCAAAACTTAGTTCCCCATTGTGACAGCATTAGTAGGGTGGGAAATCCTATTGTGGAAATTGAAAACTGGGGTCTTTAAGAGGTGATTAAGTTGATAGTTTAATGGTGGTCATGAGTGTGGTTCTAAGGGCTTTAAAAGAAGAGCAATGAGAAGTTCTCTCTCTTGGCTCCACTGTTTTTGCAATGTGATACCTTGTGTTGTTGAAGCCACCTCCAAGGAAGACCCTCACCAGATGTTTTCTTCTGAGTTTGGACTTTGGGCTTCCCAGACTCCAAAACTGTCAACAATAAATTTTGTTTTCTTATAAATAACCCAGTTCCTTGTATTGCTGTTATAAGCAACAGAAACAGACTAATACACTATCTTTCACAGAACTGAAGCAGAAGGAATCCTTATAACTCATTCTATGAGGCAGAATTACCCTAATACCCAAACCAGACAAGGACATTACAAGAAAAGAAAACTATAGACTAATATCTCTCATAAACATAGA
>NW_007734037.1:80024-82354 GCF_000696425.1 Galeopterus variegatus | reverse complement strand
AAACCAGACAAGGACATTACAAGAAAAGAAAACTATAGACTAATATCTCTCATAAACATAGATGCAAAAACTCTCAACAAAATATTAACAAATAAAATCCAACAATGTATGAAAAAGTGTACCCCACAATCAAGTGGGATTTATTCCAGGTATGAAAGGGTAATTCAGCAATCAAAAATCAATTAATATAACCCACCACATCAACAGGCTAGGGAAAAAAATTGCATTATCATATCACTAGTTGGAGAGAAAACATTTGACAAAATCCAATATTCATTCATGTTACAAACTCTCAGTAAACTAGAAATAAAGGAAAACTTCTTCAGATATTTACAAAAAAAATCTACAAGATATCTACAAAAATTTTTGAATATCTACAAAAATCCTACAGCGAGCATCATTCTTAATGGCCAGAAACTAACAACTTTCTTGCTAAGATCAGGAAAAAGACAAGGATGTATCTTCTCATTGCTCTTTTTCAATATTATGCTGTAAGTTCTAGCTAATGCAATAATAGAGGAAATTAAGGGTACACAGATTGGGAAGGAAGAAATGAAACTGTCTTTGTTCTCAGATGACATGAATGTCTGTGTAGAAAATCTGAAAGAATTGACAAAGAAACTTCCAGAATTTATAAGTGATTATAGCGAGTTTGTAGAATACAAGATTGATATACAAAAGTCAACTGACTTGCCATACAGCAGCAGTAAACAAGTGGAATCTCAAATTTAAAACAAAATACAGTTTATATTTGCACCCTGAAAAAATAATTAGGTATAAATCTAACAAAAAATGTACATGATAAATATAAGGAAAACCACAAAACTCTGATGAAAGAAATCAAAGAAGAACTACATAAATAGGGAGATAGTCCATGTTCATAAACAGGAAGACTCAATTTTGTCAAAATATCAGTTCTTTGAAACTTGATCTGTAGATTCAATGCAATCCTTGTCAAAATCCCAGCAAGTTATTTTATGGATATTGACAAATTGATTCTTATGTTTACATGGAGAGGCAAAAGACCTGGAATATTGAAGGAGAAGAACAAAGTTGGAGGACTGAAACTACCTGACTTCAAGACATAATGTAAAGTTGTAGTTATCAAGACAGCATGGCATTGGTGAAAGAGTAGACAAATAGATCAATATAGCAGGATAGACAGCCCAGAAATAGACCTACACAAATATAGTCAACTGATCTTTGACAAAGGAGCAAATGCAATACAACAGAGCAAAGACAGTCTTCTCAACAAATGATGCTGGACCAACTGGCTACCTCCATGTAAAAAAATGAATCTAGGCACAGTCCTTACACCCTACACAAAAATTAACTCAAAATGGATCATAGACTTAAATGAAAAATGCAATGTTTTAGAAGGTAACAAAGGAGAAAACCTAGATGACCTTGGGTTTGGTAATGACATTTTAGATATAACACCAAAGGCATGATCCATGAAAGAAATAGTTTATAAGCTGGACGTCATTAAAATTAAAAACTTCTGCTCTGTGAAAGACAATTTCAAGACCATGAGATAAACCACAGGCTAGGAGAAAATATTTGCAAAAGACATATCTGTTAGAGAATTGTTATCCAAAATATACAAAGAACACTAAAACTCAACAAAAAGAATGTACAACCTGATTAAAAAATGAGCCAAAGATCTTAACAGACACCTCATAAAAAAGATATACAGATGGTAAATAAGCATGTGAAAAGATGCTCCACATAATATGTTATCAGTGAAATGCAAATTAAAACAACAATGAGATATTACTTCACACCTATTAGAATGGCTAAAATCCATAACACTGACAACACCAGATGCTGTCAATGATGTGGAACAACAGAAATTCTCTTTCATTGCCGGTGGGAATGCAAAATTGTGCAGCCATTTTGGAAGATTGTTTAGCAATTTCTTCCAAAACTAAAAACACTCTTACCAGACAATCCAGCAACAATGCTTCTTGGTATCTACCCAAAGGAGTTCAAAATTATATTTACACCAAAACCTGCATACAGATGTTTATAGCAGCTTCATTTTAAATTGTCAAAACTTGGAATCAACCAAGTTGTCCTTCAGTAGGTGAATGGATAAATAAATTGTGGTACATACAGACAATGGAATATTATTTTGTGCTATAAAGAAATGAGCTATCAATCCATGAAAAGATCTGGGGGAATCTTAAATGCATACTGCTAAGTCAAAGAAGCCTATCTGAAAAAGCTACATACTATATGATTCCAACTATATGACATTCTGGAGAAGGCTAAACTACAGAGATAGTAAAAAGACAAGTGGTTGCCAGAAGTTGAGCTGGGGAATGAAT
>NW_007734037.1:78086-79093 GCF_000696425.1 Galeopterus variegatus | reverse complement strand
AATTTAAAAAATATATATTTTTTTAAAAGTAAAGTCTTAAAAGTTTAGCTTCATTAGTTAAGCAATTTGGTGAGGTTTTATAGCATGAGCAAGAGGTTTTGCAGCATGTACGGTTGTACAATCTTAGAAAAATTAAAATATCTAAGAGATGATTGTTAAAAATCCTCAAAATTAAAATGTACCTTTTCAATAATAGAATTAAGAAATGCATTTTAAAGCTTAAATTTCAAATGATATCATATCACATACATTACCTGATCATCCTAATATTGTCATAGGAAAAATCTCACAAAGAAATAACCACTCTGGCAGAACTTCTTGTGTAGCATCATACATCATCAAACATAAACCACAATCAATCGTAAGACACAGCACTATTTTATACATCCCTAAGAAAGAAAAAAAATCTTTCTGCTAATAAAACTATGACACGTCATCAATTATAAGAAGTACCTTAATTTCAGTAATGTTAATAGGTGAGAAATGTACTACTTAGTCTCAATGAAATAAGTTATTCTAAAGAGCTTGCCATAAGTATGGAAGAACCTGTGTAGTACCCCTTTCTGTCTATGGCATCTGACAATCCAAGTTGTCAGAAGTTTATCTTCCATTTCTTTTCCTCTTATACTTTTTAAATTGGTTATGAATATTCANGCTAAACTACAGAGATAGTAAAAAGACAAGTGGTTGCCAGAAGTTGAGCTGGGGAATGAATAGGTGTAGCACCAAGGACTTTTAGGGAAGTGAAAATACTCTGTATGATACTATATTGGTGGATAAATGACATTATACATTTGTCTTCACCCATGGAATGTACAACATTGAGAGTGACCCCTTATGTAAATTATAGACTTTGGGTGATTATGATGTGTCAATGTAGGTTCATCAACAATAACAAATGTATTGCTCTGCAGGGGTATGTTGACAATGGGAGAGGCTATGAGTGCATGGGAGCGGAAGGGATAAGGTATATCTCTGTACCTTCCTCTCAATTTTACTTTATTTTT
>NW_007734037.1:74959-77392 GCF_000696425.1 Galeopterus variegatus | reverse complement strand
GTGCCCAAGATGTGAAGGCCAGATCCATACTGACAGCATGCCCATTACTACAAATTGTGATTATACCCCATGTCCCCCACCCAATTATCCCCGACCTCCCTCCCTATCCCCTTTTCCCCCACTCCACTTTGTATTTCTAGGTATGCTCTCTCGCTCTGCAAGTCCAACACACCACTGTGGTCTTTCTTTCCTTCCTTCTTTCTCTCTTAGCTCCCACATGAGTGAGTACATGTGTATTTATCCTTCTGTGCTTTGCTTATTTCACTTAACGTAAGTTTCTCCATGCTCATCCATGTAGTTGCAAGTGGGAGTATTTCATTCTTTTTTATGGCAGAGTAGTATTCCATGGTGTATACATACCACAGTTTCCTTATCCAATCATCCATCGATGGACATTTAGGTTGGTTCCATGTCTTGGCTATTGTAAACAGAGCTGCGATGAACATGGGAGTGCAGGTATCCCTTCAATGTACTAAGCATAATTACATAGAATTCTAAGCATTTATTCCTAGAAGATGTTTGATTTAAGTTTCTGGTAACTCTAACAGAGATAATGAGTGGCAATGTTTAAGCATGGCTAATCTTGACTTAAAAAATATGAATTATAAATTATTAAAATGGCAGCGTGAATAGATGAAACTGAACGAAACCATTTTGTATAGCAAAATGGAAAGCTAAGTAAAAAGGGAGTTGAGAAAACAAATACCGGTTTTCTGGGGTAGTGCCATACTTCCAAGCTGTAGGACCCCTGATATAACTGAGGTGGGGATGCAGATCTCATGTTGTCTCTTTCTATGGTTCAGAGAAAGCATAGACCTCTCGTGGTGTCATATATGTCCTATAAACACTAAGAGAATTGTTTTATATTTCAAAATCATCTTTCATATCAACCACCCAGACTTAATAGAAGCAATATGGAGCACGATATGTCCTGTATGATTTCTTTTGTGGCCATAAGGCTGTGACATTGAGACATCATCCATTTGCAACCAGGACTGTTCACTGTGGAAGATGGAGTACTTGTGAAGACATTTTAGGTAAAGGAGTAATGGCTTCACCTGATACATCACTGATTATTTCCTTAATTGGTTATCAGCTCTTCATTTTTTGTAGATAGTGAAAAAGTTTAAGATAATAGATCTTTTAAGGACTCAGTTTGGTTGTTACTTTCCACTGGTGAGCAGAATGCTGCTGCCACTTCTTTTAGAAAGAGAAATGCAAAGATTGCTCTGCTACTCACGCTTTCTACTACAACTCAGTGGCAGAGATGTCTCAGATATAAAACCATTTTCTCATAGAGAATGTGCAGGAGACATTGCCACATTCTGCAGTCTAGCCAATCTCTGGTGTGCTTCCCAGTCAGGTTGTTATAGACCCTTTTCCTAGAATGTTTATATCACTGGTTGGTTCAGGACTATAAACAACTACAGAATGATACCACTTATTTTTTTATATTCACTTCTGGTTCCTAAAGCTTCTTCCCATCTTCCTTCCCTCTCTCTTTTTCCTCCCTTCTTCCCTTTCTTCCCTCTCTCCTTCCTGTGTACACACAGTCTGCCATTAGGAAGATAGGCCCAGGGACAAGGTCCACACAGGCCCTAGAAGAGGGCTCACAGCCATTAGGGCAGCACACCCCAGAGCCCTGAGTATCTAGAATTGATCAAGAAGTGGAGAGGATGCAGGCTCTCTGTGGAAAAATTCTCTTGGTCCTACAGTCACCGCACCAGTAGGGAAGACAGTGTTGCCAGAGTGGGGCACTCTGAAACACAGAGATAATGGGCCCCACTTGCCTAGGTCTGTGGGTCTAACTCCTGTCTCTCTTGAGTCTTATAGTCAGGAATGGCATTTCACTCCTTTCTCCCTTTGAAGGTCCTCTCCCTTTGAAGCTTTGATGAATAGGCTCTCTTCACACTGACTGCTGAGTTGGAGCTGTCATGTGCCATGGACACTTGCTCAGGTTCCTGCCATAGTGGGTGTCACTCTCTGACCGTGCATGTCCACTAAGGGTAAATAAAGTCAGATCAGGTGGCTGTATAAGTAAGAATTCAAAGAAGTTTTGGAATTAGTTGATTTAGATGTTTCTGATATCATGTCTAAGTGACACCAGAGTGACTAATTAACATTTTATTATGGATCTCCATTTGTTTTCTTATTAAATCTTTTATATTAACTGTTTGACTTGACAGTTTAGTTCACATTGACTTAGAGTAGGGCTAACCATCTCTAAACTGTCTATGGCCTGTGTCTGTCTGGAATACAACTAGCCACCAGTATTATTTCTCTGGATTACTACAAAGTCTTCCTGTATGATCTCTCTGCTTCCCGCCTTTGCTTCTCTACAACCCATTCTCTGTACAGCAGCCATACTGACTTTTTTTTTTTTTGTCCTTTTTTTTGAGACTGGCCGCACCGTGCTCAGCCAGTGAGCGCACC
>NW_007734037.1:72190-73742 GCF_000696425.1 Galeopterus variegatus | reverse complement strand
CTTTACTTATTTGTCTGTTTGGGGATCTTTTCTGTTGAATTCATTGTTTTATTATACTTTGTGCCACATAATAGGAATTTAATAAATTGCTGTAAAACTGAAAAACTAAATAGGTTGGCCCTCCCTTTTTTTTTCAAATATATTTTTCTAATTATAAAATAAGTTCATCATAGAAACTTTGAAAAATACATGAGTTGTAATACATTTGCTACAATTATGAACCAATACCAATCTGGATATTTTTTGACTGATGTCTTTTTCCCTAAAGCTGGGTCCCAGAAACTACAGTGGACTGGAAGTCTTGGCATCTTCATTAGTTAACTAATGTCAGCAGCCAGTCCAGACAAATTCCCTGTCAGCATAACCCTCTGCCTCTCTGGCCTGGAGAGGATGCCCCATGGAGGAGCATGGCTTCCAGAGCTGGACCACCTGTGTTCGAATCCTGCCTCTAGCACTTTCTAGCTGTAGATGTTAGATAAGTTATTAACCTCTTTATGTTTTGGTTTCTTCTTCTGGAAAGTGAAGAGAATAAAAGTACTGACTACATAGGGTGCTTTGAGGGTTAAATAGACAATATTTGTAAAGTGCCTGGCAACCAGTTGATGCTATGTAGCCATCTATTGCATTGTATAAACTCTTTCTTGAAAACCCTTGAGAGTACCTATACTTTCCATTGCTGGTAAGTGGTAGGCAGTTGTGGTATACTAGAAGTAGCACTGGATTTGAAGGTGGGAGCCCAGAATTTGAATTCCAGCATTTACATCACATAGTTGTAGGAAATTCTACAAGCCAATTATTTCTTGTCTCTTAGTTTCCTCAAGTGTCAAGTGGAAATGATAATTCCTTCCCCAAAGCATTCTTATGAAGAGTATTGAAAGAGAATTGAATGAGATAATAAATGGACAAGGTAGAAGCACCTTGACAATATATGACATATAATAAATATTAGNTCCCTATATAGGATCCGAACCCGCGGCGGGAGCGCTGCTGTGCTCCCAGCGCCGCACTCTTCCGAGTGCGCCACAGGCTTGGCCCCATACTGACTTTTTAATAATGTAAACCAGACTATATTATTTCTTTGCATAAAAAGATTTAGTAACTTCCACAAACTAGCATAAAATCCAAGCTCCATTTTATGGTGCAGAGGCCCCTGAATGATCTGTCCTCTGCCTATTTCTACCAACTTCTCCCCCTGCCACCCCTCAACAACCCCTTTCCCGGTTTGTCTCTCCCTCTTCTTTCTTCTGCAGTTACATGAGGCTTCTTTCAGTCCTAGAATAAGCTGATTCTTCTGATCCCAGGTTCTTTGCTCTGGGTGTTCTCTCTGTCTGGAAATCTCATCTGGCGCTCATTCTTCAGTTTCCAGCTCAAGTATTCTCTTAGGGAGACCTTTCTTGAACACCTTATGTAAGCTCCCCTGCCATTCTTTTTTCCATTACTTTCTATGTATTTTCTTTCTAGTGCTAATCAAAATCTGAAGTTATTTTATTTCTTTACTTATTTGTCTGTTTGGGGATCTTTTCTGTTGAATTCATTGTTTTATTATACTTTG
>NW_007734037.1:69249-70212 GCF_000696425.1 Galeopterus variegatus | reverse complement strand
GAACAGTGTCAGCAGACAGCTCTCTTATTTATTGCCGTGCTCACTCCCATTCTTCTCTAGAGAGCTTGTGCTTTCACTTCTGCCTTTATTTTCCTCAGTGGTGTAGGAATTAATAAATTTTACTGAGTCTAAGTCTCTCAGAGATGGCCAGAGATGCAATCAATAGATTCATCAATCACTCACCAGACCTGTTTAGAATACCTATCATGTGCTCAATAAAATTCTGTTAAACAAAACCCAGGCTAATGTTTTTATATTGCAGGAATTTATTTTTGGGTATTCTGATAAGTTTCTGTCAATTGTGGGTTCTGGAGACAGATCCCCCTCCCTACCAGGAGGAGGAGATTGGCTGGGAGAGTAATAGACCTTCGCCAAGGGAGCTGTGGAGCTTCAGCAGGAATCGTTCTCTTCCCAGGACCATTATGCCCTCCTCAGTGATCATTTTCGATCTTTATTGATTTGGAGGTATATTTATTATAGTTTTATTTGTACTTCTCTTTTTATGAATAAAATAGAATGTTTTTTCANGATTTATTGTTGTCAAAGGGGTAATAGAAAACTTTAGGCTTTGCCTTAAAGTTATGACCTTGTGAAACTTGTAAGGACAAGCACAAATAAAAAATAAGAGGCTTAATTATCCTTATTAAAAATAAGAACAGGGCTGTCCAGTTAGCTTAGTTGGTTAGAGAGTGGTGGTGTAACACCAAGGACAAGGGTCTGTATCCCCATACTGGCCAGTCACCAAAAAAACACAAAAACGAATACACACAAAACAAAACAAAAACAAAAACAAAAAAAAAAAGGAAAGAGACTTTCTCATATCTTTTTTCTTAGAGAATTTTCTTCAGAAAATTGTAATTAAGTTTTTTCTCTTTCTTTGAAAGATGTATGTAAATCTTTTAAAAAGTTAAATAAGCCTCTGGCTAGCCTTCTGACTCAAGAATGTCTTTCTTAAGGACCTGG
>NW_007734037.1:67111-68307 GCF_000696425.1 Galeopterus variegatus | reverse complement strand
GGAGTTTATTTTTTTATTTTTATAAAGCCAATCAGCAAATATAGACAGCTACTCCAATTACCGGGTGAATCTAGGACGAAACACATGTGACATATAATCCTGTCAAGTCCTCTTGAAGACTAGTTACTGTTAATTTTGAGAACATGTAGGTAGTGGGTTGTATTTGCTTCGCTATATAAAAGGGTGATTTTTTTCTGTCTTTGCAATCTCTTAGTGGATTGCCTGTGATGCACGTTGCATTCTTGTTTAATGCCTATTCAATAACAAAACTGTTTTCTTTTCTCTTTTACCTTTATGGAGGTTTTATTGGTTGGCAGGAGGTTTTTAATAATATTTCCCCAAAAAACTCAACTCAATTTTTTCAACCTACAGCTCTATCAGTTGTAAAATTAGGGTGATGGAGTACATTTTCAGTACATTTTCAAGATCCCTCATAGCCCTACAAACTCTAGAAAATTAAAAAACCCATTGTGATGTATAAAGTTCAAAAATAATATGAACAATTTTCTGAGTGACATCAGTTAGTTTTCTTTTAAATACGGAAGTTAAAAACAGATTCTGTCTCTCAAAATATTTTAAACTAAGACTTAATTTTATGTTCCCAGTAATTTCTTCATTGCATGTTTCATATCTTTGTTCCTCAGACTATATATTACAGGGTTAATGAATGGAGTAACCACAGAATAAAACAAAGTCACAATCTTCTGCATTCCAGCTTCATGCTCAGATGTTGGGCTCACATACATAATCATCACTGAGCCATAGAAAAGGGAAACCACAGCCAAATGGGACCCACAAGTGGAGAAGGCCTTTCTTCGTCCAGCTGCTGATGGGACCCTTAACACAGCTCTCAGGACCAAAGCATAGGACCTCACAATGAAGATAAAGGGAATAAACAAAAGTAGAGAACTCAAGGTGGAACTAGTCAACTCTATTACAGGGGCTTTGGTACATGTGAGGGCTAACAGAGGACCTGGGTCACACAGGAAGTGGTCAATAATCCTGGATCCACAGAAGGACATCTGGGAAATGACAGTGATAGGAATCAGGAACCAGAGGAAACCAAGTACCCAGCAACTGACCACAAGGATGTTGCAGAGATGTCCAGTCATAAGGGTGGGGTAATGTAGAGGTTGGCAGATGGCGAGGTACCGATCAAATGCCATAACTGCCAGGAAAAAGCATTCTGTAGACCC
>NW_007734037.1:66056-66647 GCF_000696425.1 Galeopterus variegatus | reverse complement strand
GCTGTGGGTGTTGAATATTTTCATGTGTCTGTGAGCTGCAGAGGAAACAGCAATTACTGAATGATAGGATAAAGAAAAGTTGAAACTCAGACATGTATTTAAGCCATACTGGGGAATGCAATAAATACTTATATATCAGTAGTTACTATTTTTGTCTAATCTTAAAATATTGTCCTGTTGGACAATAGTCATTGGTCTGTAAAAAATATGTTAGTGGGTATCAGTGGATAGACACAGAAGTTTCTGTATTGTGAAATGTATTGTGTATGTATTGTGAAATGTGTAATATATAAATATATAGCTTCATAAATCATTATAAAGAAAACATCACTGTAACAACCACTGAGATCAAGAAATACTTGTACCCTAGCGTCTCCCCTCGTTCTCCATTCCAGTCACTATCTGTGCCTCTCTGCTCCTCTGTTCCATGTCTTTCCTTATGGTAATCACTTCCATTGTTTTTCTTTACAATTTAATAACTAAGCATGCACTTCTAAACAGTAATATTTGATTTTGCCTGTTTTTGTATTTCGCATAAATGAAATTATACTGCTGTACTTTTGGATGGTTTCTTTTGTTCAATAGTAAACT
>NW_007734037.1:32334-65999 GCF_000696425.1 Galeopterus variegatus | reverse complement strand
TCGCATAAATGAAATTATACTGCTGTACTTTTGGATGGTTTCTTTTGTTCAATAGTAAACTAGTGAAATTTATGTTGTTGCACGTATCTGTAGTTTGTCCCTTTTTACCGTTTTATACTATTACATTGTATCAATAATTATTTAACCACTTATTTAACCATTCTACTATAGATGAACGTTTTGGTTTACTACCAGTTTGGGGCTATTAGGAGTAATGCTGCTATGACCATATGGTTCATCTCTCCTGGTTCACATGTACATGCATTTCTGTAGATTAAACTATACAGTCTTCCATAATTATTGTGCTATTTTTCACTCCCACTGTCAGTATATGAGAGTCCTGATGCTCCATATCTTTCTTTAATGTTGAGGTGTGTATTTACCAAAGCCTAGGTAATAATATATAGACTGCATTTTAAAAACTTCTCCCTTTTATTTTCTTCTGGTAATATCACACTGGGTAGTTCTCTCGTTGGCAGTACTACGTTTTTTTTTTTTTTGGAGTAGGTGGTTACATCAAAACTCTTCACTCTCAAGAGGGAATATTCTGGAAGTAATAAAGAAAACTGTCGCCAGACCTGGTTTAGGAAAACACTTTAATGCATAATGTAATTAAAAGCCACTCTGGGATGTTCATTATCCATCTAGACAAATTGAGATCAGCCTTATGATTTAAACCAGACTTTTTTTTTGTTCCAGCTCCTATTTTCCCTTTATGGGTAACGCCTCTACCAAGAGAGAATTCTTTGAATTGGCTCACTCAGGAGAATCTTTCTGAGAAGCAAGTTTCAAATAGAACATTGTCATGGGCTCAAAATCAGTTTGAGAAGTCACTTTACCAGAGATGATTAGGAATTAGTATAATGCTTTGTACATAGAAAGCTTTCAATGAATACTCATAAAACGAATGAATAAAAGCACCTTCTCGCACTTTACCAGAGATGATTAGGAATTAGTATAATGCTTTGTACATAGAAAGCTTTCAATGAACACTCATCAAATGAATGAATAAAAGCACCTTCTCCGTTTTCAGAAAGAGATCACACCCACACAGTTACTTGTGGGCGAAGCTGACTCAGATTGTATAGCTGTGGAACAGGGACCATTGGGACTATTTGGAATCACATTTTTCTTTTGAGATAGTTACCTAATTCATTGATTCATGCTATTTGGTAATGCAATCTACCAATTTCAGGAGTAAAACATAAAAATTAATTGTAGAAAATAGCTGTATCTCACTTCTGTTATAACAGTTCCCTGGACATCAAGGGCAAATACAGCCAAGGGATAGAATCAGCATTAATTTGGTCTTGCTGAAACAGGTCTTTGATTGTCTGGGCTGAGAATATGAGTCTGCAAAGTCCATTGGTTCCTTTTCTAGTTAAATAAACTGTGGCACCTGATATTATTGATCCAATGATAAGGTCGATTTGGCAGGAAACTTGAAAAGAATGATTGCATACTGTAATGACGAATAAGCTAACTATATGATCTAACCACCACACATTCTATACAATTATTGAAAATTAACGTTGTACCACACACACACACACACATATATAATAAAAAATAATAATAAAAATAAAAATTAAAGAAGAAGAGAAAACCTTAGATTTTTTGTTCCCTATGCCAATCACCGCTGGGAGAACCTCAAGGCAGAATGACTTTGGATGGTTATACTTTTGCATTATAGCTTTATGTTTTTCTAAGTTAAAACAACAACGACCTTTGTTAAATAATCCTGAACTCAGATCTTGAACTTGATATTATATCCCTTGTAAATAGGGCATGCATTAGAAACATGAAAAATATCTGTTTTCCATTATCTGGAATATAGCATCAATCAATCATAAATTATTTTTGAGAGTTGGCATAGATATACAAGAGTCTGACAATCATCTATTTGGGATATTTGAAAACAGTGAGGCTTCTCTGGATAAACAGCAGAAGGTGTCAGGGGCAAAGTAGTTGATTACAGTTTATTTATTTATTTATTTTTGAAGAGGAAGAAAATTAGTGAAAGGGAACTTGTGAACTGATTAATATTTTGGAACTTATAAAATGTGCATAAATCTTTCCTCTCCAACCTAGATCTAGTTCTGGATTTTATCTGATTTCCATGACAGCGGGATTCATGTGGTCAATAAAACTTTCCAAGATCCTGCTAGTCTGTGTCTTAACTTATATTACCTCAGGCTTTTTAATGCCCAAGCTGTGGGAGGAACAGATTCTGGTCCTTGTACTATAAACTTACATTTTCTAAATGCCCTTTCTTCTCCTATCGTTCTGATTTTAAGAATATGTGACTGGGGACTCAGATTAAGTTTCAGGTACCAAATATTCATCTTTTGAAGGTGTACTTAAACCACACATAAAAATATGTAATATATTTTTGTATTACTTTGCACTATTCTCACTCAGGATAAAGATATTCAGAATATGGCGTTTTCTGAAGCAGCCATTTCCCCAAAACCCTGTTCTTCGAATAGGGCTGTAACAGATGTTGGAGCCATGAGAGTACATAACTGTTAATGAATAGAAGGAGTGACTCAACGGAAAATGTGCTATAGCATGTGAAGGTGACTTATGGACTTTAAATTCCATAAAGTTAAAAACAAAACAAAACAAATACTCCTTTTTAGGTCTACAGGTATAGCACCAACTCGTAGAAAAGTCACTCAGTTCTCTGTGAGTCAAAAGAATTTGTTACTAATTATGATTGGGCATTTCCCCCCATTTTTTTATTGTGGTAAAACATATATAACATAAGGATTGCCATCATAAGCATGTTTAAACATACAATTGCACGGAATTAATTACATTCGCAATGCTGTGCGACTGCTACCTCTATCTGTTTCCAGAACTTTTTGTCATCCTGAACATAAACTCTGTTGCCTGTTAAGCAATAACATCTCATTATTCCTTCCACCTCATGACTGGACATTTTTTAAAAAGGTGTTTTGCAGGGTGTTTCTAAAAGGTTGTATTCTGAGGTAATCACTTTGTCATCTCAAAATATTTTCAGCACTTGGAATGGTTTAGTTAATGTTCAAGAACTTTTCCCCCTGGTTTAGTCTATTTTTAATAGTACATTTCTTTCTTTCTTTTACCCCTCACAACCAATTCATCAACAAGACCTGCTGCTTCTGTTGCTAAAATATGACAGCGATGCGCTTGTCTTTCTCCCCACTGCCGACTCCCAACTTTATATCAGCACCCTTTGTCCCTTGGCTGTCTACGGTAGCACCTAACAGAGCTCCCTGCTTCTTCTTTTGCCTCTCTACGCTCCATTTTCCAAACAGCAGCAGAGTACCCTTTAAAAACTGAAAAACCGATTATGTCAGATTCATAACTTAAACGATTTCCTCTCAAGGCAATTTTATGTCAGGAAGCCTTACAAAGCTGTTTTATAGAAGAAAGGTGTGGAAACAATTCTGGGTAGGCCATCACCATTTCACGCGCAATCTAACATATTTAACTATACTGTATTGTTACTTACCTTTTATTACTTATCTCTCTGGTGCAGAAGAAAAAATGACTTTTATCTGCCACAAGTTTGAGCTGTCCAGGAAAAAAAAAAAATGTCTAGCTGATTCAGCCTGTTTCGACTGCAGAGGGCGCTCTGCAGCTTTTTACTAATGACAGCATGAGTAAAACACTGGGCAATGTACCCAGGCTGCTTGGACCAAGTTAACAAACACTAACAACTGCCTCTTTTCTTTGTGGGGGGTCGGGGCGTGGGTGGGAGTGTTTACTTGTTAAATTAGCCCCAGAAAGATTGAAATAGACTATGTCTGAGTGAGCCAGGCTGTGTGATGCACAGTGTGAGAGCAAGACATTTCCCTGATATTTTAATTTTCCCTCGAAGTTTGACACCGTAGAGAAGTCTGGGTACCTAACTTTGTGGGCAGACTCTCCACAGCCAGTCCAGAGAGTTCTCATGACAATGTAATTTCTCCTCTGGTTTGTTTGTACAGTTTCAGTGAGGGGGCTGCCATGCATGTAACACTAGGTAATCTGTTTCTAGAAAACACTTTAAAAAGTGACAATAATTTTCCAGATTGAGACAAGTGGTAGGCAGCTCTGTATAATAGAAAAAGCCCTGGATGTAGAGTCAAGAGCTTTTTTTACTAGTCATATGAAATCGATACTCGCTTAGTTTCCTTAGTTATAACACAGGCATAATTATGCCCTCTTTAATGATTTAAATGAGATTATGTCTGTGGAAGTACCTTGACCAGTGCCTGACCAGTAAAGGCTTAAGAAATATTGGTTGTATGTGTATGGAGGTAGTAAATTCAAAGAGAGCTGCAGGTAGAGGCTATTAGATTCTGCAACTGTAATATGATTTATTACTTTTCTAAACACTACATCATCTTATTACCTACATCAGCAAAGGGAATCCCAAACTGATGCTTCTCAGAAGTTTCCTTTTTATTTTCTTAGAGAAGAGTTGAAGTCTTTTTGACAATAACCAGAGAGGAGGAAAAAGGTGGAAATTGTGATAAGAATCCTTGATTTAGTTTGCTGAAGAGTCCTCCAGGAGGTAAGTTACCCTGTTTTTCCTGATCCTTGAGGATCTATTTACACCTTGTAACAGGGGACTAGTGTCAAGAGACAGCTCTGTGCTTGTTATTTACTTCCTTTGGGGCATGTCTTAATTTCCTTTTGGTCTTTTCCATGCAACTTGAAATAATATCTTTTGCTTGCTTCAAACCTCTCACAGGTGGAATAAAATATTAATAAGTATTATTGATTGATTGATTAATCAACCGACCAATAATACTATCTTGAACTCCTGTAAGTGTGCTTAACACGTGACCAATGAAAATATTACAAATCTGACGTGGGAAAAACAGCCCGCGATGTCCATAACTGATCTGACATTCATAGCTAGATCTCAAAGTTATTCAAACTAGTCTGAGACTCACAGCTACACCATGCCATTCTCTTTTTGGACATAAGCAATCTCACACAATACAACCTCAGTCAAGGTTGTCTGAGATTGTGATAAAATGAGACAGAACAAGGCCATGTCCTAATTTTGTCTAAGCACAGACAAAAACAAGTTCACAGTGCCACCCATCAAATATCAAACATTCTCGTCTCTTGGCTAAAATAGTTAACTGCAACTTATTATTTATTTATTTTTTTTGTCTTTTTCTGTGTCCGGCAATGGATCGCAACCCTCAGTGTTGCCCCCGCGCCTCACTCAGCCAGTGAGCGGGAACCGGTCTGTATGTGGGATCCGAACCCTCGGGCGGGAGTGCCGCTGCGCTTCCCAAGCGGCGCACTTATCCAGTGCGCCACCGGGCCGGCCCAACTGCAACTTATTTTAAAAAGTGAATTATGCTTTATTTTCCTTCTCATCTGCTCTCTCTATAGATAAGATTTGTTAAGATGCCTAGTCACAGAACTGCCCTTGTTTTCTGGCAAAATCCAATTGGAGTAAACTGCCACTTCCTTCATTTGTCCCCCAAATCACCCAACCAAAGCACAGATCCTATGATAGTTTCTTTCTAACGCTGTGTTACTGAGACATCCCAGGCTTCCCGCATGGTATATGTTGCCCCTTGCTATAATGAGTAACAAACACGACTTTTTCGTGTTTTGTGTTTCGTTTTTCGACTTTTGGTCTTTGCTTAAAGGGCATAGACAAACCTAAGACAGTAAGGTGGCTATGAAGCAGAAACTTTTTCCATGAGGCTTCATTTAGACATTTCTAAGAAAAGAGCTGCATGTAGGGACACTTTCTTAGCTAATGTCAGTCAGAGAAGGGTCATTCTACTTCTGCCCTCTGACCAACTGGAACTGGGGAGTGGGCTCTGAGGTTTACTCATCCTCTGTAGAGGGACAGAGCTTTTAACACAGCTGATCTATCTCTTCATCCTTCCTATTGGGGCAGATGTTTTCATCTAAAACACTGAGAAGCTCAGCTCCCTTCCCTGTTTGGGGAATGTTTATATTTCAAAATATTCCAAGGTCCTCAGCCTGGCAAATACGGCACTCTACAGTGAGCCTCATTCACTTTCTGCCCCACTTTCCAGAGTTTCTTGCAGATGTCTCTATGTCTTGGTAAAACCAAACCATTCGAGCACACAGTGGGAACTCAAACAGTGTGTGTTGGAGCAATTTTACCTTCTGGAAAATGCAAGAGTGCTGTCTTAGTCTATTTGGGTTGCTATAACAAAATAACATAAACTGATTAGCTTTTAAACAACAGAAATACATTGCTCACAGTTATGGAGGTTGAGAAGTCCAAGATCAAGGTGACAGCAGATTTGGTGTCTGGTGAGGGCTCATTCTTTGGTTCATAGATGGCACCTTCACACTGTGTCCTCACACATGGTGGAGGGGCAAGCAGCATTCTCTCTTTATGCCTTTTTTTTAGGGAGGGTAGGAGAATGAGCTACAGGGTCTGGGCTAGGGTGAGGCAGGTGAGGCACTCACCTTAACCACCAAGTTTAAGGAGCATCAAGAAAATTTGGTAATCAAGGTGAGTATTCGAGTGCAATATTTTTAAAAATCAAAATTTATGCAAAAAAATCATGATGAACAAAATGTCAAATTTTAGACAACAGCAGGATCAGTTTTTACTGAATTTTCCTTTTGCCTCAGACTTCAGTATGACTTGGCACAGCACTGCTATTTAACACCTTCTAGTCTTGTGCCTTTTTCATAAGGGCACCAATTCTATTTGTGAAGGCTCTTTCCTCATAATCTAATCGCTGCCCAAAGGCCCCCCATCTTAATACTTTTATAGTGGGGATTAGGTTTCAACATATGAATTTGGGGTGGGGGTATCACAAACATTCCAACCATAGCACTATTTTACTTTTTTATTTAAGGAAATAATACCAATACATGGACAACAACCAGCTCCTAAGAAGGGCCTGATAAAGTAAAAATTCTCCACATCTGGTGTTTTCATGGCAGCATACATGAAAATAGACGGCAGTCATGCCGATGAAGTCTGAATGTTTCCTTAGCAAATAGCAAATGGTATATAGGTAAGGTCGTCAACAATCCAGGTGTTGCCAACCTGTGGCATGGGGTGTGAAGTTGGTTCAGGCTGCCAATATGCACTGTCACAACACCCACGAGATTTCAGTTCACCTACAGAAGGCAGTTGCAGGTCTGGAGGGAGGCCTGTTCCCATCAAACCGAGTGAGAGAAAACCACAAGTGGGAGGAAAGTGGTCCCCTGGCTCCTGAGTATCCACTCACTTTGTTCTAATCTCTCTGCTTCCGGGACCCTGAGGGCACTTTGCTCTCACTACCACTCACCTTAAGATCTGACCTTTTGTGTTCTGCAGAGTCCACTTGCTGTCCTATTAGGGTCAGGTCATAGAGATAAAATACATGCTCCCTTATTTCAGCTAGCATATCATTGTACACATTTAAAGGAAAATTTTCTAAAGATAAAACCAAACCAAACCAACCAAACACACACAAAAATGAAACCAAGTAGAAAGCATTTCTTCAGAATGCAAGTGAAGATTTGTTTGACTAATATATTTTACTAAATTTATGTACTGCTCCCTACACCTCCTCACAATCACGTCAGAAATAATTATTCTCAAAGCTTCTCACTTCTTTTTCTGTTCTAGGTCACCTTTTCTTTCAACCCCTCACCTTCCTTTGGAGAGCAGAGATGGAAGCCACAAGTAAATCACTTCCAGTGGAGGAAGAATCTAACACACTTATGGGCACAAATATGATATCAGTGGTTCCTTTCATATTTTTTGAGGGCCACCGTTCACTGTATCTCTTAGTCTTTCTACTATAAATCCCCAGGAAAGAAACTATCTTAGAATTATGAACCAGTAAGACTTCAGCTTCCCCTTCTGTTTTCTTCTTACAGGTAATGAAAATAATTTAACAGATTATGTCTCCACATTCCTCACTTTGCTTTAAAAGGAGTTCATAAAATCTTCAGGTCTTGACTTTAATAACAGCATAGGATCTTATGATCCACAAATCTTCATTCTATTTTTTCTTTTAAAATTCATATTTCTCTTTTCCGTGTGTGTGTGTGTGTGTGTGTGTGTGTGTGTTTGTGTGTATGTGTGTGTTAGGTATATCAGATCATTGATGGAACGAGGTGGAATCTAGTAAAATAAGAAGAGCTTATGAAAGTTATGCAATTTTTATTAAGCCTTCCACTTAGATTATAGTATTGAGCAGGCTTTCCCAGGAGTTCAGATAAAACACTCTTTATTGTGGCCTAGAAGATTCTAGATGATCGATCTTGCCTGCCTCTCCAGCCTCACATACCATGATATTTTTGGGTTGCCACTATCAAGCTTTTCCTGTTCTTTGAAAACCCCAAATTTACTTGGAACTAGTTTTTCCTAGATCTTTGCATGGCTTATTCCCTTACTTTGAAGTATCACTTCCTCACATAGGCATTCTCTGTCTAAATTATTTTCTGTCCTTTCCCAACACTTTCTATATTCATTCTATCATTTATTTTTTTATACTACTATGACTACTAGGATTATAGACTTATATGTTTACCTGCTTATTATCTCTCTTCCTCACTAGAATGCAAGTTTCACAGAGGCAGGGACTTTATCTTCTACACTGATGTAATTCCAGTACCTGTCACGGAAGTAAATGAATGCTTCCTGAATGAATGAAAAAAATACATTACCCCAGATGCCAACTGACTAATTTCTATTTGACCAAGTAGCTGGGCAAAATCACCTGGAGCTGCCACCAAACTCCTCTGTATCTGTCTTCATCTTGGCATCTTAGAGTTATTGGCTTTTTTCTCTGTCCACTTTTACCTTTTCTGGGTCATGTGCAACCTCCTTTCTTCACTTGAAATTAACCCAAAAGTGTAATGTCATCACATGCCAGTCTTCTTTTAAAATGTGAACCCATTTCCAGGTATATTAATTATCTTGCACAGGTAGGAAAAGTTATGAAGAATGTAATCTACATTTATTTTATAAATAAAAGACATGAAAGTTGAGTCAGGAAAAGAAACTTCTATTGCTACTGCTGTGAGTGTGAGTCACCTACAGAACACACTGTAACTTCTTTCACTTCAACTAATATAAGGTTTTTACTTCTCTACCTGTGTCATATATTTATTAAAAATAGTAGCTCTGTTAGATCAATCTGTGGACTTGTGCTGGTCCAGGTGCACCAGAATCACCTGGGTAACATTAAAATAAAGATTTTCAGGGTTCACTTCAAAGATTCTGATTTAGAAGATTTGGAGAAAGTCCTGGGAATTTGTTGTTTTAAAAAGCTTTCCAATCTAACTGGGGTGAGGGAACGCTCCTACACTGTTGGTGGGACTGTAAATTAGTACAACCACTATGGAAAACACTATGGAGGTTTCTCAAACAACTACAGATCTTCCATATGATCCAGCAATTCCACTTCTGGGTGTATATCCAGAGGAATGGAAATCATCATGTCGAAGGGATACCTGCACTCCCATGTTCATCAGAGCTCTGTTTACAACAGCCAAGACATGGAACCAACCTAAATGTCCATCGATGGATGACTGGATAAGGAAACTGTGGTATATATACACCATTGAATACTACTCTACCATATAAAAGAATGAAATACTCCCATTTGCAACAACATGGATGAGCTTGGAGAAACTTATGTTGAGTGAAATAAGCAAAGCACAGAGGGATAAATACCACATGTGCTCACTCATATGTGGGAGCTAAGAGAGAAAGAAGAAAGGAAAGAAAGACCACAGTAGTGCATTGGACATGCAGAGGGAAAGAACATTTCTTGGGCTACACAGTGGAGAGTGGGGGAGGGGGGAAGAGAGAGGGGAGGCAGGTTGGGGATTATTGGGTGGGGGACACAGGTTACAAATGCAATTTGTGGTAATGGGTATACAGCCAGTATGAATCTGGCCCCCACATCATGGGAACAAGGGGTGACAATCAGCTTTGTAGTTCATAAATATTCATGACCAATAAGCACGCGCACGTGCACACACACACACACACACACACACAC
Source organism: Galeopterus variegatus (assembly GCF_000696425.1). Lineage (NCBI taxonomy): Eukaryota > Metazoa > Chordata > Mammalia > Dermoptera > Cynocephalidae > Galeopterus > Galeopterus variegatus. The sequence goes on along the minus strand of NW_007734037.1, from coordinate 56,001 downwards.
ACAGAAAGATGAAGTAAATAGTAATTAGGAGCAGAACCAACTAACCTAGTTAGTTCCACCTTGTAGGAGAAACTGGAATTTTCAACAGACTTGTAGTGGTTCACTTTGCCATGTGTTTTGTTTTCAGACTCACAATTTAAAAATTTTTGGTAAATGTAATGATTTTAGACATAATTGATTACAGAAGTTACATAGATTATTAGACATCAAGCCAAAGTTAAAAATGGTGGGCCGGCCCGGTGGCGCACTGCGCTAGTGCGCCGCTTGGGAAGCGCGGCTGCACTCCCACCGAGGGTTCGGATCCCACATACAGACTGGTTCCCGCTCACTGGCTGAGCGAGGCGTGGGGGCAACACCGAGGGTTGCGATCCCGTTGCCGGTCCCGGTGCGGTACGGGGGCAACACTGAGGGTTGCAATCCGTTGCCGGACACAGAAAAAAAGACAAAAAAAGAAAAAAATGGGCCATTTTTCACCCCAAAAGATTTTAATATTTATTTCTAATACTTTTGAAAATTGGGATGTTGAGGAAATGGTAAAATGTTATCTTAAAAAGTATTTTCTTGCTTTTGAAATATTAGAAATATTAATAACATGTGCTTGTGAGATTTAATTTAATAATTGTAAATAACATACAACCTAGTTTACTTTCCTAGGCACTCTAGAATAGTAGTAAGTTCCTAAAAATAGCAATAAATCCACATGTAGTTTACATATTGGGCATTGAAAAATATCTTGCATATTTTTTTCACAAACAAAGCAAATTCTTGATCCTTAAGCTCTATAATAACACATAGGGGGAAGAAAAAAAAGCTTTCCAAATAATTATGAAAGAGGTTTAGGAGACAGTACTTTAGATTGTTATTACTCACTTTGATGTTAATTAAGGAAAAATTTTGGCTCAGTTATGATTTATTGACTGGCACTAATTTCCTTTTATCTGAGCTAAAAACGTGCTGTAATCTTCTACTAGGATTAGAGCAGAGATCATCAGGCCAGAAAGTGCAAGAATAGAATATGCACTTATTAGAGGTAAAAAAAAAACGTATGAGGTCTGGAACCAGATAAGATATCACAGATAAAAGGGCAAGCAGCTATTGGAGCTCAGAGTAGGAGAAGAGTTTAAGTGAAGACATCCAGGTCATTTACATCAAATTACCATCTATCAAGTTTTGATTTGAAGACAAGGTCTGGTTTAATTGGTATGTTCTTGTCCATTACTTAAGTAGACAGAAATTGACAAATTTGGGTCCGTGTTTCTAGGTGCAAATGAATAAAGTCCTACTTTTTAATTGAGAATAGAAATGGGGAAAAAATTCTTATTGTGGTCCACTTATGAGCTCTCATTCACTGTGATTAATTTTTGCGTGCATTTGAATTTTTCTCAAGGCAGTCTTCATGTCCTTGTTCCGGAGGCTGTAGATTAATGGGTTTACAAGTGGGGTCACTGAGGAGTAGAACAAGGTTACAATTTTCTGTATCCCAGCTGGGTTTCCAGAGGTAGGGCTGATGTACATCACCATGAGGGTTCCGTAGAACAGAGACACGACGACTAGGTGGGAACCGCAGGTGGAGAAGGCCTTACGTCTGCCAGCTGCTGAGGGGACGCGCAACACTGCTCTGAGAATCAGAGCATAGGACACAAGGACAGAGAAGAAGGTGATGAAGATAATGAGCGAGCTCAATATAGAGCAAGAGAGCTCAATTCCAGGGGCAGGGATGCAGGACAGGGCCAGAAGAGGACCAGGGTCACAGACAAAGTGGTCAATGGTATTGGGGCCACAAAAAGGGAGTTGTGTGATAAAATAGATGGGGACTGGATAGCAGAGGAAGGCCATTACCCAGCAGAGGGCCACCAAGTTCATGCAGAGATGACTGCTCATGATGGTAGAATAGTGAAGAGGCCGGCAGATGGCCATGTACCGATCAAAAGCCATGAGGGGCAGTAAGAAGGTCTCAGTGGTGCCCAGTGAGAAGAAGAAGTAGAACTGGAGGAAGCAGCCTGTGAAAGAGATGGTTTTGGTCTCTGATAGGAAGTTCCCTAACATACTGGGAACAGTGGTGTTGATGTAACATATCTCCAGGAAGGAAAAATTGGCCAGCAGAACGTACATGGGGGTGTGGAGCCTGTGATCTAGCTTCACTGCACAGATGATGGCCCCGTTTCCCATCAGTGTCAAGATGTAGGACACAGAGAACAGCACGAAGAGGAGGACCTGAACCTCTCTGGAGCAGGGAAAACTCAGGAGTATGAATTCAGACACTGCGTTGACTCCTGACACATTCATGGCTTCCTAAGGGGTGGAGAGGAAAACAATGAAAATGACACAGCTGACCTTACTTCCCAATCCTCAGGAATATTTCCTTTTTTTAGAGATCCCTATTTCCTCAGATTCTATTATTCTATTAAATAAATAATAATCTAACTATACTGCTGAAGACTGTCAAACTTTGAGAATGCTTGACGTGATCAGACCCTGAACTCTTGGACTCTGTCTCATTTCTCTTTCAGAGTTTTCTCACATTAAAAAATAGGATCTTATGCAATAAGCAGCTAGGATTAGGTTAATGACAGTTCTTACATATGTGTGTAAGGAGATGTAAAATTCATGTATTTGTGTCTATAGAATAAGATTTAAAGACCTTTAGTACTGAACTCAGAACTGCGATTACACGGATCTTCAGTATCAGAGACACAAATGTTAGGCATCACAGGAGGAGGAGAGGGAGAGAGGCAATAAACAACACAAAGAGCCATAAAATGTCTCTTTGACAAGAACCCCTCTCTTGTTCTCTAACTCTCTCTGCTGCTCAAATCCTATTATAAGTGTGGAAGGTTGGAGTTGTTTTGGGAGTGAATATAGAATCTTCACGAAAACTTCCTTCTCTAAATCAAACTTGGTTTCGAACATTGTCCGACTTCCATCGTGAGAGAGACAAAACAAAGCCAATGAAATCATCCTAGATTCTGTTGCCAGTAGTTTAGTCTTAATTTATTAATTTATTTTCTGGATCCCCTCGTTAGTGAGGGACTGTCATCATTTGGGCCTAAATGATCTAAAGTAAAAATGATGGAGTAACAATGTTTATTCAAAAAAATATAAGTGCAGAATAAAGCCCCATATATTTTAAATAAAAGTATTCTAGCTAAGAGTATTTATTCATGTATCAATTACAAAATGTATTACTTTCCAGATTACATACCATCACTTTTTAAAATGATCTTGATTATTTCAATTGTAACACACGGGGTGAGAGAGATTCAGAATTTTTCACATCATATTTCTTGTTAAGTCTCCTCTAAAGCTTGTGAATAGATCATTTTGGGAGGGGTATTGAATAGCTGTGAGTAATTCCTCTGTAGCAGGAATTGAAAGTACCCCCAAAGCTGGAGAAACCATGAGGTAAGAGTGAAAAAAGAAAGGAACATTTGGTGCCTAGTGTGTATGAGGATGCGAATGGCTTTGCAAACCAAGTGGGATGAACTCACGGAGCTGGTGTGTTCTGTCTTCTTCTTGCTCTCCCTTCTCTCCGTGGTCGATCATCTGCTCTTTGGAAGAACCAAACAGCAGTAAATGGGGAGCACTAAAGTTTTTTCAGCCCTGCTCCTCCCAGCCACTTTGTCAATCCTTTCCAGATGCCATTTTGCTAGTATCTCTGTTTCCCTAAAGAACTGGTTCTGACTGGACACAAATTCTGGCTAAGGAAGACAGAATTTACCTACTACCGAGGCTCCTCCCTTACCGTCCTCTCTCTCACTTCCCTGAGTCCCCAGCCCTCTTACTTGTGACAATGAGTCTCCTGCCCTCCATTCAGGTAACTAACTTGAGAGGCTGCTGGTCTTACAGCCACACAGAAGAAGGCAGAGTTAAAAGGCACACCTAGGAGCTGTCCTATGCTTGTATCTCTTCTGAACCCATCTCCTTGTACAGGTCTGATTCGTAATCTTCTGTTTTCAGGGCAGCGAAAGTTAGACCGGGTGGAGAGTGTGTCATCCTTGTTGGCCAGTAGCCACATGGGCCCTATGTGGCATGGTTTGCAGAGAAACAGGTGAATTTGCTGCACAAAAGAGAATTATCGATGTTGCTCTGAAACCTGTGTTTTATTCATCATAAGGGGTAACTTGTCTCTTGTGGATTTGAAAAGTGGAACTTTATGAGGGAAGATTGTCAATAGTATCCCAAATATTCACTTCCCTCAGGAGCCCATTAATCAGCTCTTGGGACCCGGATTTCTCCAGCAGTGATCACAACATTCCATGTTTTTCTTAGAGCAGATGTTTATTTTGTTCTATCAACAAGTTACTGTTATGATGGTGCAGACATTGCAGCAACACCAGCTTAGTTGGAAAAAAAGGTTTTTGTTTCTCCTCCGATTCTGTCACATTTAATTTACTCACTTCTTTAGTCTGTCTGCCAGTTTCAGATTCTCTTATGTCAGTATCAGAGTTATAACATCAGAGTTCTCATTCTCGTTCTGATTGACTCACTCAATGGCTTTACAAGTACTACTTCCTTTTTTTTTTTTTTTTTTTTTTGGTGAAAGGTTTCTTCTCTCTGATCTGTTCTGTGCTTCTAGTATGATACTGACAAGTAAGTACTGTTTCACTGTGAGCAGAACCCAGGACCACAGACCATGGAGTCATGAAGTAAAATAGTAAAGTTCTAGAATGTACCTTCCCATTTATGTATTGAAGTTATTTCAATGTTTTTAGCAGATATCCCTAAAAGTTGGCATGATTATTAAGATTGTTTTGCTTTGGTTGAGTTAGGCACTGCTGAGAAATATGATGCAAACTTTTAGACCCTTTTGTTTTCATTACATGTGTGTACATGTGCAAGCACACAACTCCAGAAGGTATCTAACAGGGTTTTTATTCTATTATTGGTTTGGAGCCATCTCTAGTGAGAGTGAACTCTTGTAAATAATTTACTATCGACTACAGAGCATTTGCGAGCAAGAAGTTTTTTGAGTTGTTAATTTAACTTGCTCATTTTCTAACAATCATACTGTAGTAATGTTTCCGCCTTTTAAAATGATAGCAGCATTTTTTTTAGTCAACAATGTTGATATCCTAGGATGTTTAGTCATCTGGCTCTTCAGAATGGTTTATTCATTGAAAGCTTTTTGTGTTTGAAGGCACAATAGCAAATTTTCTTGACGCTAAGTCTCATCCAGAATTGTTATTAGAAAGCAAGAACTTGTCTAACCTTCAGAGGGTGGGTGGTGCTGTGCTAGATACTTAAACTGAAGTATTAAATGTTAGAATTTAACAGGAGTGAATTGAGCATCACTTTTCATCTTTTAAAAGTACATATTCAAATACATAGCAAAGTTCTCCCTCCTGGTGAGGAAAGTGACTTGTAAAATATTCCCTCGCTGTATTTTAATATGAAAGATAATAATGTACTAATAAGGAAAAGAAATAGCACGTACAATCTTATGTATGGCAGATTTAGTAGTCCTAATTACTATTGGAGAAAAAGGCTAAATTCATTAAGATACAAAGTGTTATATGAAAAGAGCTTTGGTTCAGGTTTCAGACTGACATCTATTTGTGCTATAGCTTGGGCATATACTGAACTGTGTGATCCTTGGTATGTTGTTTAACCTCATTAAGGCCCAGATATTTCATCTCTGAAATATACCAGCTCTATTCTAATAAATACAGTTGTGAAAACTAAATATGTATGTCTGTAAAGTACCTAGGATGTAGTAAGTACTAAATAAATGATAGTCTTCCCTTTTATCCTTCCCCTCTACCCCAATCACCCCAGCCTCTGATAGCCACCATTGTACTCTCTACTTCTATGAGATCAAACTTTTTAGATTGAATTCACTTCAGTTTGATCAGCTTTTGCCTCATTTATTTGGAGATTTTGTTGCTATGTATGTATAAAATTTAGCATTTTTGTGTCATCCTGAAGAACTGCCCACTTTTGAATCTTGTGATATTCTTTATTGTTCCTGGTAGTGTTCTCTTTCTGAAGTCTACCTTGTCTGATATTATTAGAGCTACTCTAAATTTCTTCTGATTAAAGTCTGCATGATATATCTTTTTCTAATATTTTTCTCTCAACCTATTTATTATTTTTATTTAAAGTGGATTTCTTATAGACAGGGTATAGTTAGGTCTTACTTTTTCCCCCAATTTTACAGTCTCAGACTTTTAGATTCATTTGTTCAGATTGTATACATTTAATGTGATTTCTGATATGGTTGGATTAAAATCTACTCTTTTCCTAGATGCTTCTGTTTATTCTACCTTTTCATTTTTTTTTCCTCTCTTTTTCTGCCTTTTTTTTTTTTGGATTGAGCATTTTTGTGAAACCCTTTTAATTCCATTATTAGTTTATTTTTTTTATCTCTTTAAAAATTAAAAAATATGGTTGTCCCAGGAACTGCAATACATCTTTATTTAATCAGACTCTAGATTTAAGTAATATTATACTGCTCTATATGTGTAGTATAGGGCTTTACAACAGTATATTCTAAATTCCTCACTCTCATCCTTTGGGCTATTTTTTTTTGTCATAGATTTTACTTTCATGCATAGTATAAACACACAAAATATTGCTACCATATGTGTTTTATTTATTCCATTTCCAGTGCTTTTAATTTCTTCATGGATTTTTGCTTCTGTCCCCTATCATATTCCTTCTGCTTGGAAAACTTAAACATTTCTTGTAGTGTAGGTGTGCTGGCAATAAATTCTCTCAGTTTTGTTTGCATAAAAAGTATTTATTTCTCTTTCATTTTTGAAGAATATATTTTCACTTGGTATAGAATTCTGATTGATAGTATTTTACTTTTAGTACTTTAAACATATCATGAGGTTCCGGTCAAGATGGTGTAGTAGTTGGTTCCTGGTGTCACTCTCTCCCACAGAGTAACCAATTTGCAGCTTTTGAGGAGCAGTGATGGAGGACCCGAAATCTGTGCTGGAGCAGACAGGAGCCATCTGCCACAGATGCTCCCCATTCCATAGAGAGAATTTAGAGCTTCTGGGCCCACATGCCCCAAGCCTGCTGGCTGGAGAAGACAGGTGGAGCCGGGGCAGGACTTCCAGCACAGGCTGGTCCTGCCGCCCTGAAAGACGTAACAGCCTCAGGGCTCCCATGCCCTAAGCCAGATTAGCTGGTGAAGGCAGGCAGGGTGGGACTTCTGGCCCAGACTGTCCTGACTCCGGAAGTGACTTGAGAGGCTCCGGGCTACCACGTCCCTAGCCCAACCAGACTGTGAAGGCAGGTGGGATGGGACTTCTTGTCCAGGCTAGTTTCTGTTGTCCAGAAGCAGCAGTCCCTTCAGGATCCAAGCCAGACAACAGGGTGAAGTAAGTGGATTGTGATGCCCCCAGCCACAATGACAAAACACCAAAGGAAAGATACCAGAAATATTAAAAATCAAGAAAGTACATCACCACCAAAGGAAATTAATAAATTTCAAGCACTAGATCCTATAGAACAGAAAGTCTTTGAAATGACAGACAAGGAATTTAGAGTTAACTATTCTAAGGAAACTAAATGAGATACAAGGAAACTCAGTGAAATGACATAATGAAATGAGAAAAAATGTATGGGATCTGAAAGATGAAATGTACAAAGAAATCAATGCCTTGAAAAAGAATGTAGCTGAGCTTGTGGAGCTGAAGGATTCATTCAACGAAATAAAAAACAAAACAGAGAGTTTAACCAGGAGACTCGAACAAGCAGAAGACAGAATTTCTGACCTTGAAGACAGGCTGTTTGAATTGTCGCAGGCAGACTAGAAAAAAGAAAAAAGAATCAAAAAAATTGAAGAAAATTTAAGAGAGACAGCTGACAACCTTAAGCACTCAAATATCTGAATCATGGGTATTCCAGAGGGGAGGAAAAAGGAAATGGCATTGAAAACATATTCAATGAGATAACAGCAGAAAACTTCCCAGGTATAGGGAAAGTCACAGATCCCCAGATTCAGGAAGCCCAAAGATCACCAAACACATTCAACCCAAAAAGGTCCTCTACAAGACATGTGATAATCAAACTGATAAAACTCAAAGACAAAGAGAATCTTAAAACCTGCAAGAGAGAAGCAGCAAGTCACCTGTAAGGGAGCCCCAATCAGAATAACATCAGACTTTTTGTCAGAAACCCTAAAAGCCAGAAAAGAATGGGGTGATATATTCAAAACACTAAAGGACAAAAATTGCCAGCCAAGAATACTTTATGCAGTAAGGCTATTCTTCCAAAATGAAGGACAAATAGTATATTTCTCAGACAAACAAAAACTGCGGGAATTCTCTGCCGCACAACCAGACTTACAAGAAATTCTCAAGGAACTAATGGGTTTGATACCACGAAAGCAACCATAACTGCCATGAATACACAAGAAAGAACAATACCTACCAGCAAAACAAAAATGCTAACAAAAGAGAAAAAAAAAAACAGTTTATCTATCACCCCAAGAAACCAACAAATACAGAGGACAAACAGAAAATTTGAAAGAAAACAACAAAAGATACTTAAGACATCTAAACAAAAATCAGTAAAATGCTAGGAGTAAATCAACACCTTTCAATAATAACTGAATGTAAAGGGACTAAATTCCCCATTCAAAAGACACAGACTGACTGATTGGATTGAAAAGATGGACCCAACAATATACTGTCTTCAAGAGACTCACTTGACCTGTAAAGACACACATAGACTAAGAGTGAAATGATGTAAAAAGATGTACCATACAAGTGGAAATGATAAACGAGCTGGAGTAGATATTCATATATCAGATAAAATAGACTTTAAAGCAAAACCATTAAAAGAGATAAAGATGGCCAATAAATAATGATAAAAGGGTCTATCCATCAAGAAGATGTAAGTCATAAATATATATGCACCTAATGTCAGAGCAGCCAGATTTACAAAGCAAACAGTATTAGATCCCAAGAAAGAGATGGACACTAACACCATAATAGTGGGGACCTGAACACCCCCTCTCATCATTGGACAGATCATATAGGCAAAAATATCAATAGAGAAACAAAAAATCTAAACAATAGTTTAGACCAATTGGATTTGGCAGATATCCACAGAACATTCCATCCAACAACCACAGAATTTTCATTCTTCTCATCAGCACATGGAACATTCTCCAGGACAGACCACATCTTAGGCCACAAAGCAAGTCTTAACAAATTCAGAAAAATTGGAATTATTCAATGCATTTTTTCTGATCACAATGGATTAAAATTAGAAATCAATAATAAACAAAACTCTGAAAACTATACAGACTCATGGAAATTAAAAAACATTCTACTTAATGACATATGGGTCCAAGAAGAAATTAAACAAGAAATCAAAAAACTTCTTGAAACTAATGAAAATAATGACACATCATACCCAAACCTGTGGGATACTGCAAAAGCAGTATTAAGGGGGAAATTATTGCATTAAATGTTTACTTCAGGAGAATGGAAAGATCTAGAAAAACAAGAACAATCCAAATCTAAAGTTAGTAGATGGAAAGAAATAATTACAATCAGAGCAGAATTAAATGAAATAGAAACACAAAAAGCAATACAAAAGATCAATGAAACAAAAAGTTGGTTTTTTGAAAAGATTAATAAAATTGACAAACCTTTAGCCAGACTAAGAAAAGAAGAGAGAAGACCCAAATAACAAAAATTAGAAATGAAAAAGGTGATATTACAACTGATACCTCAGAAATACATGGAATCATTACAGACTACTATGAACATCTATATGCCAACAAATTTGAAAATCTGGAGGAAATGGATACATTTCTGGATGCATAAAAATTACCAAAACTGAGCCAAGAAGTTATAGAATATCTGAACAGACCAATAACAATAAAAGAGATTGAAGCTGTTATCAGAAGGCTCCCAACAAAGAAAAGCCCAGGACCAGACAGGTTCACTGCAGAGTTCTACCAAACCTTTAAAGAGGAACTAATACCAGTTCTCTACAAATTATTCCAAAAGACTGAAACAGGGGACATTCTCCCAAACTTATTCCATGAGGCAAATTTCACCCTGATATGAAAACCAGACAAAGATGCATCAAAAATAGAAAACTACAGGCCAATATCCTTGATGAATACAGATGCAAAAATCCTCAATAAAATACTCGCTAAAAGAATACAGCAACACATACAGAAAATTATACAGCATGATCAAATGGGATTCATCACAGGGATGCCAGGTTGGATCAACATAAGCAAAACAATAAATGTGATACACCAGATTAATAAAATCAAAACCAAAAACCACATGATCATCTCTATTGATGCTGAAAAAGCATTTGACAAAATTCAACATCCTTTCATGATAAAGACTCTCTACAAGTCAGGCATAGATGGAAAGTATCTCAACATAATTAAAGCCATATACGATAAGCCCACTGCCAATATCATCCTGAATGGGGAAAGGCTGAAAGCTATTACCTTAAAAACAGGAGCTAGACAAAGATGCCCACTCTCACCACTCCTATTCAACATAGTCTTGGAAGTACTAGCCAGAGCAATGAGAGAAAAGAAGGAAATAAAGGGCATCCAGATTGGAAAGGTTGAAGTCAAGCTGTCCCTTTTTGCAGATGATATGATCCAATATATTGAACAGCCTTAAGCTTTTATAAAAAAAACTCCTAGAGTTGATAAATGATTTCAGCAAAGTTGCAGGATACGAAATCAACACACAACAATCAGTAGCATTTCTATACTCCACCAGGGGGAAAAAAAAACCAAACAAACTTAGAAATAAAGCTGACCAAGGATGTGAAAAATCTCTGTGAAGAGAACTACAAAACACTGTTGAGAGAAATTAAAGAGGATAAGATATCCCATGCTCTTCGATCAGAAGAATTAACATTTTGAAAATGTCCATATAAACCAGAGTGATCTACAGATTCAATGCAATCCCTATCAAAATTCCAATGATATTTTTCTCTGAGATGGAAAAAGCTATCCAGATATTTATATGGAACAACAGAAGACCACACATAGCCAAAGCAATCCTGAGAAAAACAAATAGAGCTGGAGGCATAACTCTACCTGACTTTAAACTATATTATAAAGCTATAATAACCCAAACAGCATGGTACTGGCATAAAAATAGACACATAACTCAACGGAATAGAATAGAGAACCCAGAAATCAATCTGCACACCTACAGCCATCTGATCTTTGACAAAGGCAGCAAAGCTACATACTGGGGAAGAGACTACCTTTTCAACAAGTGGTGCTGGGAAAACTGGATACTCATATGTAGGAGAATGAAACTAGACATGTATCTTCACCACATACCAAAATCAACTTAAAATAGATTAAAGAATTAAATATACATCCTGAAACAATAAAACTCCTTAAAGGAAACATAGGGGAAACACTCCAGAAAGTAGGAGTGGGGACAGACTTCATGAATATGACCCCAAAAGTACAAGCAACCAAAGGTAAAATAAACAAATGGGATTATATCAAACTAAAGAGCTTCTGCATAGCAAAAGGAACAATCAACAGAGTAAAAAAACAACCAACAGAGTGAGAGAAAACATTTGCAAAATATACATCTGACAAAGGATTAATATCCAGAATATACAAGGAACTCAAACAACTTTACAGCAAAAAACAAATAACCCAATTAATAAATGGGTAAAGGAACTGAACAGGCATATCTCAAAGGAAGATATACAAATGGCCAACAGACACATGAAAAAATGCTCAGTATCACTCAACATCTGGGAAATGCAAATCAAAACCACACTGAGATACCATCTCACTCCAGTTAGGATAGCTAATATCCAAAAGACTGAGAACAGTAAGTGCTAGAGAGGTTGTGGAGAAAAAGGAACTCTCATCCACTGTTGGTGGTCTGCAAAATGGTGCAGCCTTTATGGAAAATGATATAGAGGTTCCTCAAACAATTACAGATAGATTTACCATATGACCCAGCAATTTCACTGTTGGGAATATACCCAGAGGAATGGAAACCATCATGTCAAAGGGATACCTGTACTCCAATGTTTATTGCAGCTCTATTTACCATAGCCAAGAGCTGGAACCAGTCCAAATGTCCATCATCAGATGAGTGGATAAGGAAACTGTGGTACATCTCCACAATGGAATACTACTCTGCTATACTACCATTCACACCAACATGGATGGACTTAGAGAAAAGTATATTAAGTTTAACAAGTCAGGCATAGAAAGAGAAATACTACATGTTCTCATTTATTTGTGGGAGCTAAAAATTAATAAGTAAATAAACACACCAGGTGTGGTGGTGGGAAGAAGACAGAATAACCACAAAAATTTCTTGAACTATTTAAGTCAAGTGCACAGATACAATGTTGGGGGTTGGGGGCGGGGGTAGAGAGGAACGAGTAAAGGGGCATGAAAATCAAGTACAATGTATTTTGAGAAGAAAAATAAAATAAAATAGAATATTTTTAGTAAAAGGAAAAAAATGATATTACTCCATTGTCTGCTGGTTTTTACAATTTCTAGTGAAATGTCTGCTGTAATCCTTATCTTTGTTCCTCTATGTAATGTGACTTTTTTCTTTGACTTCCTTCCAGATATTTGCCTTTTGTTTACAGCAGTTTGTATTTTTTTTTTTATGCCTTGGGGTGTGTGTGTGTGTGTGTGTTAATCATGCTTTTTGTTTTTTCAGCTTCTTGAATCAGGGATTCAGTGACTGTTATTAATTTTGGAAAATTCTTGGCCATTATTTATTCAAATATTTTTTTTCTTCCCTGAGCAAACAGAAAAAGATGTCTTACCTGGAACAGTAATAGAATCAGCAGAAATACATGTTTGGATAGGGGTTAACGTTCTAGTTCACATTCCTTTTCAGATTTGAATACTGACTATACCACTTTACTGTCTGGAACATAGAAAGGGATAAAATAGTTTTGAGTCCAAGTGTATTCTATCTTTTGTATCATATTATTCTAAAAAAATGTTGTCTAGCTAGGAAGAGGGTGAACTTTTAATAATACCTTTGCTTAGACTCCTCCCCCAATTACGAGTCAATTGGTTAAGAATCACTGCTTATGGAAGTAGGTGTCAATAGAAAGTCCAGCATGTGGTTGTGCTTACTGTGACCCTTTAAGAGAATCTCTTGTACATCAATACTTCTTAAACTTTAATGTGTATATGAATCCATTGAGGATATTGTTGAAATACAGATTCTGATTCAATAAGCCTGGGATGAGGTCCTGATATCCTGCCTTCTAAAAAGCTTCCCAATGATGCCCAGCTGATAATCCAAAGACCACACTTTCAGTAGTAAAGGTTATAAAACATATTTTTAAATGTGCAGGAGTGGAAGCATGGTTAATAAGAAGAAAATGAAATACAGCAACTTACATTATTAGACAAAGGGATTGATGGAGGGAAGGGAGGAGATAATTTCTTAGACAATAACTTTCATCTGGTGAAACTTTTCCATTGATAAAGTTTTCCTAGAATTAAAAACAGAAATTCAAATGTTTCCTTTCTGCATTCCTCAGTGGGTTGCCTGGTGCACCCAACTTTGGAGAACACTGATCTGAATAATATAGATAAGTGGCCAGCCAAAGTAACTGAGATGTCAGCTTTGATATGCATAATTCACTTATAGAAAATTATAACTGACAGATTTACTGAACAAAACAGTAGTATCACTAAGCAATAGGAAGGAGAGAACATGAGGTTTAAGAGGCCAGATCTGAAAATAACCATATAGTGACAGAATGACTTTAAGCAAGTTACAACTTAGATTCATTAAGTGACCATTTCTAGGCCTTTGTCGGTATCTATTCTTTATCTGTGGGATGGTGTAGTTCATGGGCTGTAAACTTTGATATTATCATAATCATATGGGGAAGCCTTTGAAAGGTATAGATTTCTGGGCTCCAGCTTGGATTGGAATCCACTGGTATGGCATAGCATAGGCTTTGGAGACATTACAGGTTTGGGCTGGAATCCTGGCTCTGTGACTTAGTAAGCACTGTTTCCTCAGGAAAGGACTTACCCCTGAGACTACATTACTTCTCTGTAAAATGTGATTAATAATACATACATAGCAAGGCTGACATGAGACCGGCACAAAACAATATATGCAAAAGTAGTTTATAGATTGTAAAATGCTACAGAATTATAAACTAGTATAATTTGTTCGGGAATTTTTTTTTTATCACATTTCATCTTAGGCCTTGAGCTAGATGTTACACTCCCTCGTTAATCATATAAATTAAACTTATTTCAAAATGCAAAAGAACGTTTTTTGCCTGTGTAATTTTAGCCATGTGACAGGTTAAAAACGTGTGTGTGTGTGCACACGCACACACACACACACACACATAGGAATGGGAGGGTGCCCCCCAGGCCTCTCAGACCACACCAGAGATGGAACTCCTTAATAAGCTTCCTATTTATATTGTTATTTGGAGAAAATGGGGAGATGTAGGTCAGAAGATAAAAAGTAGCAAATATGTTATGTAGGATGAACAAGTCAAAGAACTAATGTAGAACTAATGAGGACCACAGTTAATAATTGTGTATTGTATTCAATATTTTTGCTAAGTGAGTAGATTATACATCCTCTTGCCACAGGAGGGAAAAATGGGTAACTATGAGATAATGGATATGTTAAATTGTTCCATTATAGTAAACATTTTACTATATATATATATATAGTTTTATATATATATATAAATATATATATGTGTGTATTTTACAACATCATGTTGTGTACCCTAAATATACACAATAAAATATATGTAAAAAAGATTGTTTTCCAAATAATCCAATTGAAAAATGGGCAAAGGAACTGAGTAGACATTTCTCAAAAGAAGACATACAAACAGCCAAGTATATGAAAAAATGCTTGACATCACTAATCATCAGGGAAATGCAAATCAAACCCACATTGGGATATCATCTCACTCCAGTTAGTCTGGCTATTATGAAAAAGAGAATAACAAATGCTGGCAAGGATGTAGAGAAAGAACCTTCCTACGCTGTTGGTGGGACTATAAATTAGTGCAGCCATTATGGAAAACGGTATGGATGTCCCTCACACAACTACCATATGATTCAGCAATCCCACTACTGGGTATATACCCAAAGGAATAGAAATCATCATCTCAAAAGCATACCTGCATTCCCAGGTTTATCACAGCTCTATTTACAATAGCCAAGATATGGAACTAACCTAAAAGTCCATCAATGCATGACTGGATAAGAAAAATATGATATATAATCACAATGGAATACTACTCAGCCATAAAAAAGAATGAAATTCTGCCATTTGCAGCAGCATACATGAAGTTAGAGAAAATTATGTTAATTGAAATAAGCCATGTACAGAAACAGAAATACTATGTGTCCTCACTAATAAGTGGGAGCTAAAAAAAAGTAAGTAAATAAATAAATAAGTAAAAGAGAAAGAAAGATACAATAATCATAATAATTCATTGAACTTTCAAAAGGAGAGAACAGAACTGAGGCCACCAGAGGAGGGAAATGGGGAACATGAGGGGGGGTTAGCAAGCAATTGGTAAAGGGCCCCCAAAATGATTACATTGTATAATAATAAATATAGTATTATCCTTATTTGAGCATCACCTGTTGCACACAGGCATTGATATTCAATGGTGTACTGCACAGCTATGTACAATAATAAAGAAAAAAGATATTAGCCAGGCACAGAAAGAGAAATACCACATGTCATCACTTGTAAGTGGGAGCTAAGAAAGAAAAAAAAGAAAGAAAAAGAAAAAATTCACAATTGCAATAGTGTCTTGAACTCTCAGAAGGAGAGAACAGAACTCTGGTTACTAGAGGTGGGAAAGGGGGAGGTGGAGGGGGTTTAGCAAGAAACTGGTTAATGGACACAAGGAATGATTATGTTTAGTAATGATGGACATGCTAATTATCCTGATGTGATCATCACACATTGTACACAGGTATTGATATTCAACTCTGTACCCAACAAATATGTATAATCAATCAATAAATAAACACACAAACAAATAAAGGGTGGGGGGAAGAAGACAGAATAACCACAAAAATTCCTTGAACTATTTAAGCTAAATAGTGGACATCTACTCATCCTGTCAAGAGGGAAATCCCGGTAAGGGGAACTCACCCCGGTAAAGGGGATCACAGGGGTGGCTTTCGATGAAGCGATTGCACACCTGCTGCAGTGTCTAGCTAGGGCTTAATCGAAAGCCACCCCTGTGATCCCCTTTACTGGGGTGAGTTCCCCTTACCGGGATTTCCCTCTTGACAGGATGAGTAGATGTCCTCTTCCTTTTTCTGGGAGTCCTTTTTCTCTTCCCCCTTTTGTCGGGGCCTCCCTTTTGTTGGGATGAATGGCGGACATCTTCTTTCTTTTTCTTTCCAAGGCTTGGCAGGTCGGTCTCTGATCTGTGCACCTAGAATTCATCACGTCAGGGTCACCATTTGTTGCTTTGCTTCTCACGGACTTGTCACCCCTTTTCCCCTGGGTGACAGAGCTGCCAAAGATTACTCAAAGCCCATCTCTTCCGAGCAGTGAGAAGCTCCAAAAAGGGGTTAATCTCCTGGAACCCTCAAGATAGAGGCATTCCTTCCATTTGGGAAATTAACCATGAATTGGGGTTCTCTTCCTGCATTTATTCTCCAGACCAGCAAGTTTCAGGAAGAGAACATAGGTGGGGTTTTTGCTAAGTATAGTTTAACAAGTTTAACAATAGAAGCTGGTAACATTCAGTAAGACAGGCAAGGTGACATTCTATAATGCAATTTTCAAGAAGTTAAGTTGATCCACCAACAAAAGCTAGATCTTAGCAAACATTCTCTTCTTACAGCAATTTCCCAGTATCTTTACATGTCAATCAGTAACCTGTCTTTCAGCCAGCAACCTTGCTGTGTTAGGGGGGGGGGGGGGACAACAGAGACTATAGCCTGGGGAAAATTTCCTGTCCTTTGCAAGGTCAATATTTGAAACTTCCAGCCTTTGGAAAACCAGTCCCTGTGAAGTACATTTGTTTTATGCATACTCCACAACTTGGAGTGGTTGTAAATGTGTAGTACAGACTTCAAGGCAACAACTAAACAAAAATTTTTAAAAAGTATATTTGATATGCTGAGAAAAAACAGAAAATGGAATAATACAAAATGCTCAACCAAAACCAAAAAAGGCATAAAAAGTGTGGAATATTAAAAAATAGGAACAAAGAACAAGGGCAACACATAGAAAACAGTAATAAATATGGTAGACGTGAATCCAATTATATCAATAATCACTTTAAAAGTCAATGATCTAAATACACCAATTAAAAGACAAATTGCACATATATACCACATTTTCAATCTTTTAAAATTTGTTGAGACAGTACTAATTTCAACTCTGTACAGTATAAATACATACAAATAAAAATAGTTAAAAAGAAAGGACAGATTGCCAGAATTGATCATAAAACAAAATCCAACTATTATTATCTATATAAAACCCACTTTAAATAAAAAGATACATATAGATCAAAAGTAAAGGTATGGAGAAATATATACCATGCAAACATTAATAAAAGAAAGCAGGAGGGTGGTTCTGGTGAAGATGGCAGAATAGATGGTCCCCAGCATCACTCTCTCCCAGAAATCAACCAATTTACAACTATATAAAAAAGCAACAACAGCCAAGCTGGGGCTGCTAGAGCTCAGGGGAAGAGGAGGAGAGACCTACTGAGTGCATGAAGGTGGGAGAAGCCACAATGAAAGAAAGAAAAAACTGCTCTGACCATTTTGTGCCATGGCTACTTTAAGGCTGGAACTGCTGAGCACTCAGAGCAGGAGTCAGCAAAAGCTGCAGCTGTGCCCTTTGGATGGAGTTGCTTGGGGGAGGTAGGGGAGAAGAGGGCCTTGGTGGCCCCCGGGCCAGCAAGACCACTAATAGGGTTCCTGTAGACCCACATAGGAGCGAGGAGCCACAACAACTGAAAAAATGGAGCCACTCAGAGGCCAGTGAGTCATCACAAAGGACTGGTGCCATGGCCCATCCCATGGGAAGTGTTTGCAGCATGGGCAGTGGGAGAGACAGGCACACCAGGGAAATACTGGGGCACAGCAAGGACAGCTGATCTGCACCCCAGTCACCATAGGATCACTCAGAGGAGACTGGTCAGGAATATAGGATTGCATGGGGTGCAGTTTAATGAAAAGACTCAGGCCCAGATCAGAGTTTTACACAACCCAGGTGCACTGAGTCTTTGGAGAGCTGGAAGTACCTATAAGGCCAACCATTATAACCTGTGCTGCACAAAAAGCCTTCCATAGGGAAGCAGCAACAAAGTAGCAATTTAGCTAAACCACAGAGCACAGGTACTGGTCCCAACAGGAAGTTCCCCCACTTTAGTAGTAAGCAATGGACAAAATATTAGTTCTGGCTCAGACACACCACCAGCACCTCAGGTCCACCTGGGTAGTGAGGTATGGAGCAGAGACCAGAGCCCCCTCCCACAACCAGGCACACTGCCAGTGCCTTGGAGGCTGCCAGGGGACTTGAAGCATGGAGCCAGGGACCAGACCCCCCTTTCACAACTAGGCACACTGTGCCAGTGCCTCAGGACCCACCTGGGGACTCAAGGGATGGAGCCAGGGAATGGACCCCCCTACCACAGCTAGGCACACCATGCCAGTGCCTTGGGGCCTGCCTGGGGACCCAAGGCATAGAGTCAGGGACTGGACCCCCCTCCCCTCAACCAAGCACACCATGCCAGGGCCTCAGGGCCCACCCAGGGACCCAAGGGATGGTGCTGGGGACCAGACACCCCCCACAACCATGCACACTGCCAGTGCCAAGGAGCATGGCAAAGACATCATCTCCATGTGGGTGGCCCACCACAGCCACCACAATAACCATGGCTGCCACAAAAACAGCTAGATGCCACAACCACCACACAGATGGTCTGCCAGCCACTGGAGTGCATTGACACAAGGAAAGTCACCAGCAGAGGTAAAGAAAAGAAGAGGATGTCTGTCTCCACAAAGCCCATTGCAGAGTGACAGAAGAAGCATCTGCTCTATGATAACATTGGGGGACCAGATCACACCTCTTGGCATTGGACAGATCATCTAGGCAACAAACCAATAAGAGCAAAGATTATTCTTTCAGAAGGAGAGAAGAAATCTAGGGTAATTAGAGGTGGGAGGGGGCAGGGGGTGAGATTGGACAATGGGCATAAAGAATAAGTATGATTTGTAACAATATATATACTAGTAATATTGATTTGGTCAACATAGCTCAACGATGAACCCCCAAATATGTATAATCAATTTTGAGTCAATAAAAAAAAAAAAAGAAAGTAGGAGTAACTATATTCATTTCAGAGAGAATAAACCACACTCAAAGCAAGAAAAGTTACTAGGGATATTCCCATCCTGGCTAAACTCCAAAACCAAATAAATAAAAAGAAAAATTATCAGGGATAAAGAGAACTATTACGTAATAATAAAGGGATCAATACTCTTAAGAAGACATAACAGTTCTTAATGTGTATGCACCTATGTTGTTAAACAGAGCATCAAAATATAGAGGCAAAAATTGACAGAACTTCAAGAAGAAATAGATAAATCCACTATTATAATTGGACACTTTAATACCCTTTATCAAAAATAGACATACCCACCAAGTAGAAAATCAATAAGGATATAAATAAACTTACAGCACCATCAGTCAACTGGATGTAATTGATATCTATAAACCGCTTCATCTAACAACAGCAGATCACACATTCTTACTAAGCTCGCATGTTATATTCACCAAAATAGACCACATTCTGGGCCTTAAAACACATCTTAACACATTTTTTCTTTTAAGGAATTTATTTTTTAATTAAAACATATGAATTGCACATATTAATGGGATACAGAATTACATTTCAATTTGTGTATACAATGTGTAATGACCAAATCAGGGTAGTTAGCAAATTCGTCATTGCAAAAATTTATTGTTTCTTTTTGATGAGAACATTTAAACTCCTCTCCTCTAGCCACAAGAACAAAAGTAAGTTATTGTCAATTATAGATGCCTAGCATGACTGTACACCACTATAAATTACTCTTCCTATATAGCTATAATTCTGTGTCCACTATCATGCTCTCACTATACCCCCGCTCCCCTTCTGCTTTCCAGCCTCTAGTAACCACAATTCTACTCTCTTCTAAAAGTTCAACTTTTATTATTATTATTATTATTATTATTATTATTATTATTATTATTATTATTATTGTTAGTTCACACATTTGACTGAGAACATGCAGTACTTGTCTTTCGGTGCCTGACTTATTTTACTCAGCATAATGTCTTCCAGGCTCATCCATGTTGCCACAAATGACAGGATTTCATCGTTTTTCATGGATGAGTAATAATCCATTGTGTAAACATATCACATTTTCTTTATCCATTCATCTGCTGATGGATACCTCAGCTGATTCTGTATCTTGGCTATTGTGAATAAGCTGCAGTAAACATAGGGGTGCAGATACCTCTTTGGTATGTTAATTTTCTTTCCTTTGGATGAATACCTGGGAGTGGGATTGCTGGATCATATGGTAGTTCTATATGTAGTTGTTTGAGAAACATCCATACTGTTTTCCATAACAGCTCTACTAATTTACATTCCTACCAGCAGTATATAAGAGTTCCCTTTTCTCTGCATCCTTGCCGAAGTTTGTTATTTTCAGTCTTTTTGATAATAGCCATTCTAACTGAGGTGAGATGATATTTCACTGTGGTTTTGATTTGCATTTCCCTGATGATTAATGATGTTGAACATTTTTTCATATGCTCATTGCCCATTTGTATGTCTTCTTTTGAAAAATGTCTATTCAGCTCATTTGCTCATTTTTAATTGAATTATTATTTTTTTCCTGTTGGATTGTTTAAGTTTCCTGTATATTCTGGATATTAATCCCTTGTCAGATGAATAGTTTGTGAGTATTTTCTCTTATTCTGCCGGTTGCCTCTTTGCTCTGTTGATTGTTTCTTTTGTGTGCAGAGGTTTTTAGTTTGATGTAATTTAATTTCCCTATATTTTATTTATTTATTTTTTTGCAGCTGGTGGGTTCTGGAATCCAAACCTTTGACCTTGGTGTTATAACATTGTTCGCTAACCAACTGATCTAATTGGCCAGCCTATTTTTGCTTTTGTTTCCTGTGCTTTAGAAATCTTCACCGTAAAATTTTTGCCCAGATCAATGTCTCGTCATGTTTCTGCTATGTTTATTTCTCGTAGTTTAATAGTTTCAGGTCTTAGATTTAAGTCTTTAGTCCATTTTGAGTTGATTTTAGTATATGGTGAGAGATAGGAGATCTAGTTTCATTCTTCTGCATATGAAAGAGGCCATCCTTTCCTCAATATATGTTCTTGGCAACTTTGTCAAAGATCAGTTGGCTATAGATATGTGGATTTATTTCTGGGTTCTTTATTTTATTCCATTGGTCCATGTGTCTGTTTTTATGCCAGTATAATGCTGTTTTAATTACTATAGCTTAGTAGTATATTTTGAAGTCACATAGTGTAATGCCTCCAGCTTTGTTCTTTTTGCTCAGGATTGTTTGGCTATTTGGTTCCATACGAATTTTTATATTGTATTTTCTGTTTAAGTGAAGAATGTCATTAGTATTTTGTCTATATTTAATAGTAGGGTCATTTTGACAATACTAATTCTTCCAATCCATAAATGTAGAATGTTTTTCCATATTTTTGTCCTCTTTAATTTTTTTTGTCAGTGTTTTACAAAACACTGATTTAATTGTAGAGATCTTTCATGTCCTTGGTTAAATTTATTCCTACATATTTTATTTTTTGGATAAGTACATAAATGAGATTGCTTTCTTGATTTTTTTTTCCTGCTACTTCATTGTTGATATATAAAAATGCTGCTGATTTTTGTATGTTGATTTTGTATGCTTCAACTTTACTGAATTCATTTATCTGCTCAAAAAGTTTTTGGTGGAGTCTAGGTTTTTCTATATATAATATTATGTCTTCTGCAGACAGGGACTATTTGACTTCTTCTTTTCCAATTTTTATGCCCTTTTATTTCTTTCTCTTGCCTAATTCCTCTGGCTAGAACTTCCAGTATTATGTTAAATAGGAGAGGTGAGAGTAGGTATTCTTGTCTTTTTTCCTATTCTTAGAGGAAAAGCTTTCAACTTTTTCTCATTCAGGATGATGTTACCTGTCGGTTTGTCATCTGTGGCCTTTATTGTGTTGAGATGGCTTCTTCTATATCTGATTTGTCACAGGTCTTTATCATGATGGGATGTTGAATTTTATCAAAGGCTTTTTCTGTGTCAATTGAGATAATCATATGGCTTCTGTTTTTAATATTGTTGATGTGTTGTATTACATTTATTGGTTTGCATATGTAGAACCACCCTTGCATCCCTGAGATAAATCCCACTTGATCATGGTGTGTAAACTTTTTGACATGCTTTTGAATTTGGTTTGCTAGTATTTCACTGAAAATTTTGACATCTGTGTTCACCAGGGATATTGGCTTGTAATTTTGTTGTTGTTATTGTGCCCTTTTCTGATTTTGGTATCAAGGTGATACTGGGCTTATAATAGAATGAGTTTGGGAGAATACCCTCTGCTTTGACTTTTTTGGAATAGTCTGAGAAGAATTACTATTAATTTTCTTTAAAAGTTTGGTAGAATTCAATAGTGAAGCAATCTGGTCCTGGGCATTTCTTTGTTGGGAGACTGCTGATAACAGATTTAATGTCATTATTCATTATTAGCATTTTCAGGTTTTCTATTTCTCCTTGGTTCAGTCTTGGTATGTTGTATACATCCAAAAATGTATCCATTTCCTCCAGATTTTTCAATTTGTTGGCGTATAGTTGTTCATAGTAATCTCTAACAATTCTTCGTATTTCTGTAGGATCAGTTAACAAATTTAAAGGGATAGAAATCATATGATAATTTCTCTCAGAGCACAGTGGAATTAAACTAGAAATTAATAACAGGAAGATAGTGGGAAAATCCAAAAATACTTGGAATTTAAACATCACACTACTAAACAACATATGAGCCAAAGAAGAAATCTTGGTAAAAATTTAAAAATTTTTGGAGGGCTCACCAATTAGCTCAGTTAGTTAGAGTGTGTTAATGACAACACCAAGGTCCAGGGTTCAATTCCTATACTGGCCAGCCACCAAAAAAAAAAAAAAAAAAGTTTTTTCTGATGTAAATGAAAGTGAAAATAAAATATATTAAAAGTTGTAAAATAAGCAAAAATGGTCCTTAAAGGAAAATTTATAGCTCTTGATGCACATATTAGAAAAGAAGAAAAATCTAAAATCAATAATCTAAGGCCCCATCATAGAAAACTAGAAAAAGAAGAGCAAATTAAATCCAAAGTAAGGGAAAAAATGGCGACGGGTCTGGAGCGCCCGCGTCAGGAAACAGCGCGATCCTGAGAGCTGTGTGCTGTGATACCAGAGTATTGACTGCATTTCCAAGAGCAACAAAGGACGAATAAATCTTTCAACAACGATCCTACATCGACAAATAAGTGGCAGCGGGTTCGAGGTTTTGGAGCCGACACGGAGAAGGACTCCTGGGAGTGCCCAGGTCCAGCTGCGGGAACAATATTGGCAGCCCACACTGCAAAGGCCGGGAGAGTCAGCAGAGGAACTG
>NW_007734037.1:24120-27496 GCF_000696425.1 Galeopterus variegatus | reverse complement strand
AGGAGGGCAGGAGGTGTCGGTGAAGGGCCATAATAATCATATACATTGTATACTGACAAAATAAAAATTAAAAAAAAAAAAATCCAAAGTAAGCAGAGAAAAAGAAACAATAAAAATTAGAGCAAATTCAATGGAATTAAAATAGGAAATCAATGGAGAAAATTAATAAAACCAAAAGCTCATTCTTTGAAAAGATCAATAAAATCAATATGTTGCTAACTAGCCTAACTGAGAAATAAAAAAGATAGCACAAATTACTAATGTCAGAAATGAAAGGGGATATAATTACAGATCCCATGGACATTAAAAGCATATTAAAGTAATACTGTGAACAACTCAATGCCCACGAATTTGGTAACCTCAATGAAATGGACCAATTCCCTGAAAAACACAATCTGTCAAAATTCACACAAAAAGAAATAGACAATCTGAATGGGCGATTCAGAACTCATAAACAGACCCACATAAATATAGCCAACTGATCTTGACATAGGAGCAAAGGCAATGAAATGAAGCAAAGATAGTCTTTTCAATAAATGGTTTTGGCACAACTGAACATCCACATGCAAAAAAATGAATCTAGGAACAGACTTTATAAATTTCAGAAAAATTAACTGTATCATAGACCTAAATTTAAAACAGAAAACAACAATTGGGGCCGGCCCGGTGGCGCACTGCTACAGTGCGCCGCTTGGGAGCGCGGTGGCGCTCCTGCCGAGGGTTCGGATCCCACATACAGACTGGCTGCTCACTGGCTGAGCAAGGTGCGGGGGCAACACTGAGGGTTGCGATCCCGTTGCCGGTCCCTGTCTGGTACGGGCGGGACACTGAGGGTTGCGATCCGTTGCCAGTCATGAAAAAAGACAAAAAGGAAAAAAATAAAATAAAATAAAATGAAATAAAACAGAAAACAACAAAACTTCTAGATGACACATGGAAGAAGATATCAATGACCTTGGAAATGGTGATGACTTTTTAGATACAACACCAAAGGCATGATTAATGAAAGAAACAATTAATAAGCTGTACTTCATTAAAATTAGAAACATCTGTTCTGCAAAAGACAATGCCTGGATAATAAAAATACAAGCCAAAGAAGGGGAGAAAAGATTTGCAAAAGACACATTTGATAAAAGACTGTTATCCAAAATATACAAAGAATTTTAAAAACTCAACAGCAGAAAAATAAATAACTTGGTTAAAAATGGGCAAAAGACCTGAACACATACCTCACCAAAGAAGATATACAGATGGCAAGTAAGCAGATTAAAAGATGTTCAACATCATATGTCATTAGGGAATTGAAAATTAAGACAACAATGAGATACCATTACATATCTATTAGAATGGCTAAAATTCAAAATACTGACAACACCAATATTGGTGAAGATACAGAGCAGCAGGAACCCTCATTCATTGCTGGTCGAATGTAGTACGAAAAATCTCAGGGAAACCAAGCCAGTTAGAGATCACTACTTTTTAATCAATGTCCGGGGATCCTTTTTACCTCTATTGTTGTTGTCCTTGGCCTGTTATATAAGTTGGCCAGATTGTGCCCTGGACAACTCTAGGAGAATGACATTTCTACTGTAGTTTATATGAGCGATGCTCCCCAACGTTGTTCAGTTCATAACCTTTTTGGCTATATGTAGAGGCTCTGTGATCCCTAAAATAGTGACACATCCCACCTGAGGAATATAAAAGGGAGAGGGTTGAAGACAAGTTCTCTGAATTGATTTGCATTATTTGGCAGCAAGAAGAGAATTCCCATTTCCAGGTTCAGCCACAGTCATTAATCCTTATTCTAAGGACTATAATAATGGAAATGGTCACAGTACCTTTATGTTTTTTAACCCTGAAAATCAACAACCAGATGAGAGACACCAAAAGATCAGGAAAAGGAAAAGAGGAAGAGGTGCATTGGTTATGGAATACATGACCACCCTTTTCATTGTCTATGTCTTTGTAACTTATCTGCTGTGATGACAATTCGAAAGGCCTATAATTCTAAGAGGGAAATTGGCCTGGCCCAATTGCATCTGTTCTCATCTGGAAAGAAGCTTCCACAACGGATAACTTTTTTTTGGTTAAACTATTGTCAAGAATTCTGAGATGGCAATAGATGCATATTTTCAGGAAGCCAGAATTTGTGTATCCAAGTGACTCCTTCTCTCAGGACTTACTAAAACAAATCTGTGTCCCTGGAGGGCAATCAAAAAGTCTCCCAGTGTTCCTTTTCTGTGGGTCCTCAGGAGAAAGTAAACACATTGGAGAAAAGGGAGTAACTCTGACAAAGGAGATATATTTTCTTTAAATAACAAACCCATCAGAGCCAGAAGTGGTTGAATGCTAGAAATTCATGCTTTCTCCTGCAGACAAGACCCTTGAATTCCACTGGAGGTTGGACATATCTCGTCAGAGTGAGTGTGAATGAATCCTCCCATTTCAGTCTACTTTCATACAAGAGATGGCTAATATGTGTGTGCTGAATGAGTGAATAGATGTCTTGAGGAAGTCATTTCACTAAGCATTTCACTCTGCATGCTGTGTCACCTGTGACGGGCCCTAAGAGTTTACTCTTTGATGAAATTATCATAATGAACATTACTCTCTGAAAAATTCCTGACATACAAGGAAATCCATCCAAATTCTAAATGTTTAAAATAAAAATTGAGAGAAAAATAATGTAAAACACCTAGGGGAAAAAAATCAATGTGTGGAGAACCTGTTTTAACTAAAAAGTATGTGATTTCATTCTAAAAAATAGTAAAATGGCATATTTTGCAAATGGGACTGAAAATCTGTATTAAATGTGAGTGAAATAAGACTTCACAGATGATAATACAAATCAAATTGAAATAATTTGATTCAAATATTTCCAAAGTACATACTACATTCCTTAATTTAGACTGGGAATTGCTGAATTGAGGTCTAGTTATTTATTAGCTGTCTTTCATTTTGTGGACTTATGCTTCTAATTCAATACAGGTTGACCATTCATAATCTGAAAATCCAAAATCTGAAATGCTCCAAAATCTGAAAATTTCTGAGTGCCGACATCATGCAACAGGTAAAAAATTTCACACCACTGGTCCTAAGCATTTGGGATAAGGGATACTCAACTTGAAACAGTAACGATGAAGATGACATCGTTGACACTGCAGAAAAACTGTCTATAGTCGACATGGTGAAAATGTGTGATGGGCTCATTAAAAGACTAGAGCAGTGTGTTTTCATGACAGAACAAGAAATAGTGTCAGCTTTTAAAATCAGAGAGACTTCTAAGACAAAAGCCATTGTTAATGAGGGAGATGACTGGAGAAAATATTTTAAAAGGCCATCCAGAAAACTGTCTTCTAATCCTTAGAGGACCAGC
>NW_007734037.1:5488-23909 GCF_000696425.1 Galeopterus variegatus | reverse complement strand
ATACTCAACTTGAAACAGTAACGATGAAGATGACATCGTTGACACTGCAGAAAAACTGTCTGTAGTCGACATGGTGAAAATGTGTGATGGGCTCATTAAAAGACTAGAGCAGTGTGTTTTCATGACAGAACAAGAAATAATGTCAGCTTTTAAAATCAGAGAGACTTCTAAGACAAAAGCCATTGTTAATGAGGGAGATGACTCTGGAGAAAATATTTTAAAAGGCCATCCAGAAAACTGTCTTCTAATCCTTAGAGGACCAGCTTCCTGGTCCCTAAATTGCTTCTGATGTTTCTTCTCACCTAAAGAAATAAAATACAGTGTACAGTAACCTTTTAATTACAACACAGCATCTTAGGTGGAGACTGAAAGTCTGCCTTTGTTTGCTGTTGCTGTTGTTCAGCAGCCGATACAGGTATTCTGGTGATGGTACTGTGCTGCTTAGTAACCCGGAGCACATTATTTTCTCACTCTATTAATGGCATATCATATTTTTTATTGTCAAGTACTTATGTATGAATAAGTGTAATGAAATATTTGCTTATCAGTAGCATATAAATTCAGAGTCAGGAATGATGGTGATGCCAAACAACCACGGATTGTCCATGTGGGTGACTGAGATCATGCCACCTTTGCTTTCTGATGGTTTAATGTACTCACACTTTGTTTCATGCACAAAATTACTTAAAATATTGTATAAAATTATCCTCAGGCTGTGTATAATGTGTATACAAAACATAAATAAATTTCGTGTTTAGACTTGAGTTCCATCCCCAAGATATACCATTGTGTATATGCAAGTATTCCAAAATCTGAAAAAGTCCCAAATCCAAAATATTTCTGGTCCCAAGCCAGTGGATAAGGGATACTCAACCTGCTATATAGCCTGCATATTTCACTTTCATTCTTGTTGATCCAAAGTTTCCAAAATGACCTTCTCTGAATTCAAACTTCTCTGGCATCCACATAGTATGATAGTAATTCTCAAAAGCTAGGTGTTGTCTTTCACACTAATCATCTGGGGATGTGAGTTTGTAATGGAAATGAATTAACTGATTAATTAATTAATTCAGGGATGTGCATTATTATTGTGACCTACCAACTGTCTATAATAATTTAGTTAAATAGGGAGAATTTATGGACCCTGTGATGCTGACTGAAATGATAGTGTAAGTAGTGAAATAATTCAAGTCCAGCTCGAGGGCAGAAATACCTTCCTCAAGCTTATTACCTGTAACTGTAAAGTTAATAAAGATGACCAGTTAAGGTGTGATAATAATTCATCTCTTTTTCTTTCTTACAGGCTAAATCAGGAAAAAATGCTCTGGAGGAAATTTTTAATGTAAAATGTCCAATGATGTTTTTAAAATTTGCCTTCCAACTGTGGTATTTTGATAAAAACTCTCCATGTTGACTAAAAGTCTATGATTTTATTATCTACTTGGAATGCCAACTACTTCCAATAAGAAATTGAGGTTTTACGTAAAGCTGAATAAAACAAAAGACTCTTAACATGTAGTTCTGATTATGCCTGTGCATATCATAGGTTAGAAAGAAATGCATATTTCAGAAAATCATAATATCACTCTAACTGTTCATGAATTTATTCTCCTGGGTTTCCTGTGTAGCCAAGAAGTAGAAATTCTCCTCTTCTTTTTGTTCTCCATCATCTATATCTTGACTTTGTTTGGCAATGGTGCTATTATCTGTGCTGTGTGGTGGCACAAACCCCTCCAAACCCCCATGTACACCTTGCTGGCCAACTTCTCCTTCCTGGAGATCTGCTACATCAACTCCAATGTGCCTTACATGTTGTTCAACTTCCTCTCCAAGAGCAAGACCATCTCCTATAATGGCTGCATCTTACAGTTCTACATCTTCCTCTCTCTTTGTGCTACAGAACTCTTCTTCCTGGCCCTCATGGCATTTGATAGGTATGTTGCTATCTGCTGTCCACTACACTATCCCACCATAATGACCAGAAAAGGCTGTGGAACCCTTGTGTCTGCCTGTTGGGTGGGTGGCTTCCTCTGGTTAGTGACACCTGCCTCCCTTGTCTCCCAAGTTCCATTTTGTGGTTCAAACGTCATTGATCACTACCTGTGTGATCTCGGGGCAATGCTGGCCATATCATGTGTCCCCGTTCCCAAGACAACTCTGACCTGTAGTACTTTCAGTGCTGTGATACTGTTCGTCTCTCTGTTCTACATTCTGGCATCCGCATCCTACACTCTGATCCTTCGAGCAGTCATTCAGGTTCCCAAAGATTCAGGGAGGAAAAAAGCCTTTTCCACATGTGCCTCTCATCTGGTAGTGGTGTCCCTATTTTATGGCTCAGTCACGGTGATGTATGTAAGCCCAGGGGCAGCCAATCAGCCTGGGCTGCAAAAATTTGTGACCATGTTCTACTCAATTGCGACTCCACTTTTAAACCCTCTAATCTATAGCCTTAGAAATAAGGAGATGAAAGTTGCCCTGAGGAAAGTTATGTGTAAAGTTTAAAAATTATTCCTGAATTGGAGACGTCATGGGGAGATAAAATTCCTTTTGAGTCCTGTTGCAAAGAATAAAGAAAAACTATTCTTAAAAGTAAAAGTTTATATATACTAGATCTAGAATAAATGCTTTTATGGGAGAATTTCTTAAAATGGAATGACAGCATTGATTTGATTTTAGCTTCTTATCAAAATCTTGCCTATTGAGAATTTACTGAAGATTTTTGGTTTGAGTACGCCGATATTTTTAATAAAAATAAGCAATTACAATTTCAACGAGATAATATCCTGAATGTACCAAAACAATAGATTTTGTGGAGAATCTGATGAAAACCATACCATTTTCCAGAATAATACACATCATCCTATTTATATGATATTTCTTTTACAATTTCAGAGGGCCACAAACTCCCTCCAGTTATGGACTCTTTAGGGAGTTGCAAATTATTTATCAAAAAATTGTAGGCATATTAAAGAATTGAATGTGTAAAATACAGTTAATGTAGAACCTTGAAGGGAAGAACTTTCTCCACTTAAAGGTGATATTAGGAATCACAAACAAAATGATCAATAGACTCATCAGCATTATAATGAAAAACTGTTCTCTTTGTCATTAAAAAAAGTATATTTTAAAAATTGCAAAAATATATGCCATCAATATAATTTAGAAAGGGATGATACATATTCTATCAGTTAGAGATGGCTTTCACTTAAGAGTAAAGGAAATTCCAGTAAATAAGTAGGGCTTTCTTCATGCAACAAGAAGTCAGGGGGTACATTTCTGGTAGTGTAATTCAGTTATGCCACCAAGAGACGAGCTTTGTCTACTTAAAACTGCTTTGTCATCTTTATTAATAGCTATTGCATCTGCAAGCATCACACATTCAGGGAGGAAAAAAAACAGAGATATAGCACTAGGAGGGTCTGCTTATATCTTACTGCCTTGAACTGAATCACATGGCCATCTCTAGCTGCAAGAGAGTCTGAGGAGATAATTTTTAGTTTTCCAGTTCTGTCAGAGAGAAATGAGAAGGGAATTAGAACAGATCTTAAGTAAACCAACTTAAAATGTCTGTCACACTGTGTAGTGGGTTAGAAATCTTGATTCTCCTTTGATCTTAGAATAGGATTTTTAGGTAATGAATGAACGAGCCAAAAGGTTCTTGAGTAGGGGACAAAAGTCCACAGATAAGTTTGGCAAAAGCCATCTAATCAATTCTAATCACTGTTTAGGGATGGGATTGTGTGCTTTGTTTTAGGTGGCCAGTTTGATTCTTGCTTGAATGACTATTGACTATTTAACCTACTGATTGTTCTTAAGATTTGTTAAGAAACTGCTTGAAGACTGTTTAAATATACTAAGAAAATTGCTGTAGGAAGTATGTAGAAAAGAAAATGTTTACTAAGGACAAGCTGTTTGTTGGTGAATTAACCTAGCTTTTTACAAATTACATTCTGGAATGTCACATTGTTAATTTACTGCTGTTACTAGTTTTACACTGCCTGTGTTTATGTCCTTCTTTGATGATTGAATCAACTGATTTTTCTTGTGAAACTCCCTGTCTTGTCAATAAAAAGAAAGGCTGATTTTGAATCAGGGCTGCTCCCCTGATGGGCGGCAGTCCCTCCAGGGGCTGCTGTTCCCCTGATGGGTGGCAGTCCCTCCAGGCCTTATTGATGGTACTTTGAGTGAATTCTTTCTTTCTCTTTTTTATGTCTCGGTTACACAGAGAAAAGTGTACTACACTGCTAAGGACTTGTTTTAATTAACAAAAAAAGTATTTTTCTACAGATAAATAGGCAAAAGACATATATGAACAACTGATAAAAGTAGAAGTATAACTTGCTAAGCATTAAAAATATCCAACATCATTAATAACCAAAAAACTGGAATTTTGAACAAGAATAAAATATTTTTTCTATAAAATAATTGAGATAAACACGTATATAATATTTAGTGAGAGAATAAATTGAAACAATCATTTTGAAAGTGATGACTATGTATCAAAATACCCTTTGACATAGTAATTTTACTTCTGAATATCTCATTCTCAGATAAAATACACACAGAAAAAGCTGCAGAACGAAACAGAGACACAAACTCTGGACTTCAACTGCTTAGTTTCAAAACTTGTCTCTGTCCCTTATTGATTGACTCTGGGCAAATTACTTAAATTGCTATTTGCCTGTTTCCCCAGCTTTAATTGTAGATGATCCTAACATCTTATCTATATCATAGAGTGTTTAAGATTAAATGAGTTAATATATGAATGCATTCATAAGTGCCTGGCACTCAATAAATTTTATATTTTATTATCAATAATAATTGTACCAAAATGTATTAGTATTAGCTATTGTTGGGAAGTATGAATATTAGTGGTTTCTTTCTTCTTTCCAAACATTTAAATGATAATCCCATTGTATTTCTATAGACAAAAAGTGATAATTTTTGAGGAAAAAACCAAGAGTTTTGATTCTTGAAAGAGGTGTATATAAATGCAATTCATAAGGAGAGTTATTTTTGCTATATTCCCCCTCATTTCCTTGTCTTGTGAAAGTGACTGCCTTAATGATTTGTAGCACCAAATCACTGAGGACTCCCTTCTGGTTCCACTTCAAGAAATCAAAACTTTCCTTCTCCACTTTTAGAAAGGGCATTTCTCAAGAGGTTTATGTAGATCAAATGAGAGATCACATGTGAAAGTATTTGTAAAATGCAATGCCAGCTGCTTTTTATTTTGGTTATTATCTTGTTAACACTTCCATTGTAGTCTTTCCAGCAGCCCCCACAGCTGTAATCTTGTCTGTGTGTATTTTCTTTTCCTTCCTGATGTTGCTGACATAGTTTTTCCTCAGTAATACCAGGCGTAGAGGGTAGGGTCCTCCTGTTGAACCACAGATACCTCTCCAATCCCCAGCACCAGCAGTGCTCTGTCTTCCTGCTGCCCCTTTGCTTCGCTTTCTGATAACACAGAGAATGGCCTCAAAGGGCAGCCACCCCACTTCTTTAGAAGGCAGACCTCCTCTCAGGGAGATTCTCTCAAGCCAGTACACAAGACTGTTAGAAACTACATTATCACCAGGGTGAAATTAAAGGAGTTATTTTCAGTCCTGGAGAGGTATATAAGATCAAGTGCATCTGGAGTGTGCTAACTCTTGGTACACGAATGAATTTGCTCTGAGGCTGGCCAGTGTTTCCCACTCTTCAAGCTAACAGGCAGAGCCTATCCTGAAGCTCAGAAATACTCCCAAGCTGAGCTGGCTGGATCTGTCTTGGATCAAGACTCTTCCACTGTGAACAACAGCTTTGATGTCTCTGAGCTTAGGGACATATGTATCTTAAGTACATATGAAGGCTAAGACAGAGCTGTCTAATAGAAGTAGAAGGTGATCCATAAATGTAAGCAACACGTATCATTAAAAATCTTCTGGGTACCATGTAAATAATAAAAAAGAAACAGTGAAATCAATTTGAATAATTTATTAGCCCAGTATATAAAAATATTATCTTTATAACATATAATCAATATGAAATTATTAATGAGGTATTTTGCATTCATTTTTCTCGCACTAAGTCTTGGAAATTTTGTGAATTTTCTACTTATGGCACATATCAATGTTGACTAGCCACATTTTGAGTGTTCAATAGCTGCATGTTAACTAGTGGTTACCACATAAGACAGTGCAGCTCTAAGGCATCTTACATTATTCTTTGCCTTGGGAGTCGGTGGGAGTGGGATGAATTAGATTTAGTAGATTGGGAGCTTTCATAAGTAAACCTAGAGAAATGATTTATTGTGTTTCCTTTATTCTTCTCTCCCTTTACCTCTGTCGTCTTCCTCATAAGGGATATTGAACTTCAGAAGATGGCTTTTAGAGAGGAGGGAGAGACAAGAACACAGAAGCAGCAAAACAGACAAGGAGAAACCTCTTCCTCCTTCCCACGAAGTCAGATCAGGGCCATCTTGGGAAAAGTGATACAACGGAATTAGTGTTGACACTCTCCACAGCAGACTGTCATGGGGAGGCTGTAAGGAATGAGGATGAGGGAGAGGAAAGGAGCTTTGTTAGGAGCTGGGAGAGCTCTGTGGCCCTCAATCCAGTCTTGTTGATGGTGGTGTACGGCCAGTGGATATGCAGACTACACATGGAACTCTAGGGCCTGCAAAAGCTTCTTAAATTCTAGTCATGTTCCAAGCAGTATACTCAATATTGATGACACGTGGATGAATAAGATACAATCCTTTTTTCTTGAGGAACTCTTGTCTTATGGAGGGACAGAAATGTTAACAATTCCAATTAAAGAAAGTGCCAAGAGAGAGGAAGGTATAAGGCGCCATAGGAGACCAGAGAAGTGCTGTACTAATAGTATAGGTTTGGGGAATGTGGGTGTGAAATGTCAGAGAATATTTCACAGAGAAGCTGATATTTGAACCGCATCTTGAATGATGAAGTTTTTCTAGATAAAAGGCAGGGAAGATGACAGAAGACAATATTACATATAGTAGCATATGGGAGTGTCCTAATGTAT
The DNA here is from genome assembly GCF_000696425.1 of Galeopterus variegatus. Classification (NCBI taxonomy): domain Eukaryota; kingdom Metazoa; phylum Chordata; class Mammalia; order Dermoptera; family Cynocephalidae; genus Galeopterus; species Galeopterus variegatus. The sequence goes on along the minus strand of NW_007734037.1, from coordinate 16,883 downwards.
GACTAGGTGTAGAGGGAATGTGGGGGTCCTGAAGGAGAGCAAGTTAGAAATGCAGGAGTTTAAATATGCTAAAGAGATGAACTTGATTCTACTGGGATAGATGAGAAGGAAATATTGAAGGACTGAATGCAAAGAAGTGATATGATAAGATTTTCATTTTCAAAAATTTGCTCCCTTTAAGTTGAGATTCTGTACTGTTGAATTGTTTGATGCCACAATTTAGCTCCTTTGCATCTCAAATGTGTTGTAGCTATCCAATTAACTTTAAAGAGAAAGTGATTTCAAATTAATTGTGTTGGAATCTCTTGAGAATTTCACAATTCCCCTTGAAAATACTGCCAGCATCTCAAAAAGTCTGACAAAGTCATGGCAGGAAATCTCGGTTTACACTAATGTTAGGATTTAAGGTTGATTAATGGCTTGGCATTTCTGTTTGGTAGGCATTCAATTAAAACCATATCTTATTTCTAATTGTATATACCCAAACTGAAATTTTGAGCCTTTCATTCACCTTAGACCCCAAACAGCAGAATAATCCTTGGGGTCTCTACCACATATTTGGCATCTGAACACAGTTTAAAAAGTAATAACAATGGGGGCTTTTTTCCTATTGCATATAGAACATATGATAAAGTCTGTGTTAAAAGTCAAAGAGCTCTTACAAGCCAGGGAGAATTACAGAGTATATAGTTAAGAGGTCAAAAAGCCATGTGCTAGAATATAGATCCCATCTCAGAAAATGAGAATATAAAAATTCTCCAACAAATGTGTGATTTGTAAGATGTGAGAAGAGTCCTAAGGGTAATGACCTGGTTAACCTAGTAACAGATCTAGTGAGTTCTGAAGGATCATGTATCCGTCATATGCCCATAGTGAAGAGGTGAGAGAGCTAGTTTGGTGTTATAATGGCCTGTGGGTAGTTTGTGCAGCCTCCCCCCTTCCCATATATTTATTTAGTATAGTCATCAGACTTGTATTCTTGAGGGTGTAGATTATAGGCTTGAAGAATAGACATACGGTCACCTTGGATGAAAAGAGAGTTTTAACTTAAGGATATGCACCATGTTTTCTCATTGACACTAATGTATATCACCATAATGAGCCATAAAACTGTTGCTATAATCATTTATAAGACCCAGTTTGAAGAAGTAGGTCAGCAGCACAGTGTAAAAAGCTAGGCCTTTGTGCTAAGGATAGAGAGAAAAGCAACAGCAATAAGGAAAGCACTGACACCTCTTTGGAGGGACATGTGGCCACACTGACCAAAATGTAAAATGTGCACACGTTATGACTCAGAATTTTCATTTCCTGGAATACATCTTTCAGATATTCTTGTATATTTTGCAAATTTCTGTGTATATTAACAATCTCTCAGCATTGTTTTCATAGGTGAATCCTGGAAACAAATAAATGTCCATTAATAGGTGAGTGATTCAATAAATCATGTTATACCAAGAGAATGAAAAATTACACAGCCATTAAGAAGAATTAAGATACAGATATACATTCTGAAAAGGAGTGGCATTCAAGAGGTAGTACTAAGTGAAGTAAGTAAAGACCAGAAAAGTGTAGTTGGTATGCTTTAAAAACATGCATTTAGAAATATATTTGTAAATGCACTGATTACACGTCATCTAGTAATAGTGGTTCTCTTTTAGGAGAACTGAGGGTCTTGGGTGGGAGATAGAGTTATTTTATCTTATTTTCTATTTGTTAATATTTATGTATGTATGTATGTATGTATTTTATCATTACACAATGAAAGCGTTTTTTGTGGCCCTTTACCAATGTATTTCTTTATTTCTATGTACTTAAATAAAAGAAAGCTTTGGAGGCAGACCTAATGTATTGTGTGTTTGGCTTTAGGACATTATCAATAGTGGATCACAGGTAAAATAGTTATTGATAATTAGAACACACTAAGGTAAAAGAAGCTGTTTTCATATTCTTCTCACTTTTCCCATACCAATAAAAGGGGATTTTACCCTTTTATCCAAATGGAATCTCTCCAGTCATGCGCTGTATCCCATCCTCGGCCACATTTACAGGGAGCTTGTACCTTTGCTTACCACCTTCTCTCCTTTATTTTCGAGCCCCCTTTCTCTGTTGACTGCTCAACCTTTTTATCTTATGAAAGAAAAATGAAAACAACTTTCTTGATCTAACATTTCTCTTCAGTTTCCATTCTCTCTCCTCTTCACAGCCACATCCATGTCTATACTTGTTCTTCCTGATTCTCTCTCTCTCTTTTTTTTTTCTCACCCCTCATCCTACAGCAGGCTGGCTTCCTTCTCCACAACTTCACTAAAATTTTGCCAAAGTCATCAGTAATTTCAATATAGCTAAATCAAATGGTGACTTGGAAGTTCTTATGTTGTTTGACTTTTTAGCAGTATTTGACCAGACTGACTACTCTCTCAAAGAATATTCAAACAAAACTACATTTTCTTTGCTTTTATGGTTGTACATTCTTCTATTTTTCTTCTACCTCTGCACTTACTTTTCCTCAGTTTTCTTTTCTGTTTTCTGCTCCTCTGTCTATCCCTGTTTTAGTCCGTTTTGTGTTGCTATAATTCTGAGACTGGGTAATTTATAAGGAAAAGAGGTTTATTTGGCTTACGATTCTGGGACAGCTGCATCTGGCACAGGCCTCAGGCTGCTTCTACTCATGGCAGAAAGTGGCAGGCAGCCAGCGGGTACAAGCAGATCACATGGCGAGAGGAAGCAAGAGAGAGAGAAAAGGTGCCTGGGTCTTTTTAAACAACGAGCTCTCCTGGGAACTAATAGAGTGAGAACTCACTCATTAATTCCCCTTCCCCAGGGAGAGCATGAATCCATTCATGAGGAATCCGCCCCCATGACTCAAACAGTTTCCAACACTGCCACATTGGAGATCAAATTCCCACATGAGTTTTGGAGGGGACAACACATCCAAACTCCATCAATCCCTTATACATTTATTTGTGTTTATTATGGCATTACTGATGGCTTGACATTAGACTCTCTTCTCATTTTTTGTACATAGTCCTTAGGCAGTTTTACCCACTTTAAGTTCAAGTACCTTAACTATAATAATAACTTCTAATATCTAAGATATTTACTATCCTCTCCTGAGCTTGAGACTCTTTTATGCAAATGCTGACTGGTTCTCTCTATGTGGATGTCCCAGTGACACGTAATTCACCATGTCTACAACTGAACTCATGTTACCTCAAATTTTCTTTACTGGGGCTTTTTGTCTCAGTAAATAGATGGAAATATTGGGTTTAATTGGTCACATTATTCTTTTCCAAACAATGTTTTTTTAAGTGAATCAAACATGAAAGAAGTTTATTTATGGCTTACTTAAGATATAAATAAGTGTTGCTGATTGGCAGGTTCTTCAAGTGTTAATTCTGGAACTCAGGGGCTCTCTATCTATGGCTTCATCATCTTCAATACGTGGCTTCTAAATGTCACTATGCTCAAGTGCATCAGAAATCTTTGAGTTCTCATTGTAGAGATCTTTCGCCCCTTTGGTTAAATTTATTCCTAGGTATTTTATTCTTTTGGTACCTATGATAAATGGGCTTGCTTTTCTGATTTCTTTTTCTGATTCTTTGTTGTTGGTGTATACAAACACTACCTATTGTCATGTGTTGGTTTTGTATCCTGCAACTTTACTGAATTCATTTATCAGCTCTAGGAGTTTTCTGGTAGAGGTTAAGGATTTTTCTATATATATAGGTACATTTCATCTGCGAACAGTGACAATTTGACTTTGTCTTTTCCAATTTGGACACCCTTTGTTTCTTTTTCTTGCCTGATTTCTCTGGCTAATACTTCCAATGCTATGTTGAACAGGAGAGGTGAGAGTGGGCATATTTGTCTTGTTCCTGTTCTTAAAGGCAAAGCTTTCACTTTTCCCCCATTTAGGATTAGGTTGTTGGTGGGTTTGTCTTTTATTTTGTTGAGATACTCTCCTTCTATACCCAATTTGTTGAAGGTCTTTATCATAAGGAGATATTGAACTTCATCAAATGTTTTTTCTTCATCTATTGAGATAATCATATGGCTTTTGTCCTTGTTTTTGTTGATGTGGTATATCACATTTATTGATTTGTGTATGTTGAACCATCCTTGCATCCCCTGGGATGAATCCCACTTGATCGTGGTGTATAATCTTTTTGATGTGCAGTTGTGTTCCATGTGCTAATATCTTGTTGAGGATTTTTGCATCTATGTTCATCAAAGATATTGGCCTGTAGCTTTCTTTTTCTGTTGTGTCTTTGTCTGGTTTTGGTATCAAGGTGATGCTGGCCTCATAGAATGAATTTGACAGAATGGCCTCTGTTTTAATTTTTTGGAATAGTTTGACAAGGATTGTTGTTAATTCCTCTTTAAAGATTTGTTAGAATTCAGCGGTGAAGCTGTCTGGTCCTGGGCTTTTTTTGTTGTTGAGAGACTACTAAGTATTGCTTCAAACTCGTTGCTTGTTACTGGTCTGTTCAGTTTTGTATATGTTCTTGGTTCAATCTTGGTAGTATGTATGTGTCCAGGAATTTATCCATTTCTTCCAGGGTTTCAAATTTTTTGGCATATAATTTTTCATTATAGTCTCTAATGATTCTTTGTATTTCTGCGGTATTGGTTGTAACCTCTTTTTCATTTCTGATTTTTGTTATTTGGAGGAATTGGTTAAGGGACATGAAAAGTACTTATGATTTGTAATGATGAACATGCTAATAATATTATATGATCATCACATACTGTACACAAATACCGACAGTCAACTCTGTACTCCAGAAATAGGTATAAATAAAAAAAGAAAGAAAGAAAGAAATCACTGAAGCCCTTACACAGGCAAGGTCTAAAGTGTTACATGTCAATTTTAATTACATTCTATGCACTAGAACTCACTCACATGACCGCACCTCACTCCAAGGTGGGCTTAGAAGTTTGGTCTAGATTTGAAGAGGAAATGGATTTGTCTCTGTCACACAATTGATGTCTTAACTTCTTGTTTGACTAATATCTATCCTGTTTGTTCTATGTGTGGAGATAAAGAGTTTGGAAAGAATAATGATAGGTAGCTCTGTGAATATCTGGGAAACAGACTCATTTTGAATTTAGTGGACAAGCTCTTTAAACTGCCATTTGGATAACACAAGTGGCAAACTGTCTAGGTTTTTGAGTTTAACAAGTTTGAGGGTAATGGTGCATATCATGTCAGAAAAACCTTGTTAGCTAAGAGGTAATTAATTAAAATTAGGAAAGGAAATTCTGAAAGAAACAATACTGTGTTAGCCTAAAATGTGTGCATGGAAACTGTCTAGGTTTTTGAGTTTAACAAGTTTGAGGGTAATGGTGCATATCATGTCAGAAAAACCTTGTTAGCTAAGAGGTAATTAGTTAAAATTAGGAAAGGAAATTCTGAAAGAAACAATACTGTGTTAGCCTAAAATGTGTGCATGTGTGCACATAATGCATCTATGCATGTTTATGTAGTTTTTTTTCACCAACATAATACCCACTGAAGATGAAACACATTCAGGTCTGTAGGATGCACATTAATTGCCCCCATTGCTCCCAGAGTAGAGGTCTCCAGAGAAAGGTCCTCAGAGTCTGGAAGGAATAAATAATGGGGAATGGAGAGATTTGTGATGTGTTCTATGCTCTGAGTAAAACCTGAATGGGACCTTTGTGAAGAAAAGAACCAAAGGGTACTTTACCAAGGAGCTGACACTTTACACCCCTGGGTTGCATTTAGGAAATGTGTATATGGGCATATGGAGCAGTACTTCTATGTTTTAATGTCTATTTTCTTTTGGATATCAATATGAAAAGGAAGCATGCATTTTCATTATTTTTCCTTGCAAACAGCTTTTCTATTTTATAAGCCTCACTGGATGTGGGAAATGTGTTTTTTTTTTTTTTTTTGCAAATAGTCACTTTGTCTTTGCAGATTATCTCCAAAAGTATAGTATTCTAGCAAAGAGGAAATGGGAAAATTTTCTGTTAAGACTTTGGCAATAATATAAATGACTCTCTTGCTTATTTAATGTCTATTTTCTTTTGGATATCAATATGAAAAGGAAGCATACATTTTCATTATTTTTCCTTGCAAACAGCTTTTCTATTTTATAAGCCTCACTGGATGTGGGAAATGTGTTTGTTTTTTTTTTTTTGCAAATAGTCACTTTGTCTTTGCAGATTATCTCCAAAAGTATAGTATTCTAGCAAAGAGGAAATGGGAAAATTTTCTGTTAAGACTTTGGCAATAATATAAATGACTCTCTTGCTTACTATACTCTTTTTTTTAAAAAAAATTAATTAATTTTTTTAGTGCTTAATTACAATAGCAATCATTATTATGATTATTAGCATATTCATCATTACAAATTGTAATCTTTCCCCATGCCCTCACCTGACCTACCACTCCCCATTCTCCTCCCTCACTCCCCCATCTCTAGTATCTTTAGCTTTGTTCTCTACTCTGAAAGTATTATTATTATTATTATTAGTTATTATTGTGGTTCTTTCCTTCTTTCTTTGTTCCTTCCTTCTTAGCACTCAGTTATGAGTGAGAACATGCAGTATTTCACTTTCTGTTTTGGCTTACTTAAGATAATTTTCTCCAGACTCATTCATGTTGCTGCAAATGGCAGAATTTCATTCTTTTTATGGCTGAGTAGTATTTCATTCTATATATATACCACTTTTTCCTTATCCAATTGTCTGTCAATGGACATTTAGGTTGGTTCCATATTTTGGCTATTGTAAATAGAACTGCAATGAACACAGGAGTGCAGGTATCCCTCCGACGTGATGATTTTCATTCCTTTGGATATGTATCCAGTAGAGGGATTGCTGGATCATATGGTAGTTCTGTAGTTGTTTGAGAAACCTCCATATTGTTTTCCATAATGGTTGTGCTAATTTACAGTCCCACCAACAGTGTAGAAGAGTTCCCTTTTTCCCACATCCTTGCCAGCATTTGTTATTCTCAGTCTTTTTAACAAAAAAATAAACTTTCACACAGATGACAGAATAACATATCTCTGTCCATTGTGTGTGACTTGTGGGAAAGAAAACCTTTATAAGTAGTAGCTACTTTATTCCATGAAATTTAATATTCAGATTCAAAAGGGTCAAAAGAAAACAGGGGGCTGGGGAATCAATTGGGATCTGAGAGTTGCCCTAAGGCAACAGCAAGAGCCTGGCCCTTCAGTATGTTGACTTTTTAGAACAGAATGTCCTCAGAGTGGGACTGTTGTTCTGGGAAAGCCTCTTTCCTGTGGAGCATCCCAGGCAGAGGTCACTCAGTAGAAAATGGAAAGTGAAACCTTGCTTTTTCCCCTTATTTCCCTCCTCTGCTTCTTGGGCAGCATTTATTTGCCACTGTTGATTTTAAAGAGGGAAGGTTAGGTTTCTATCTCTGCACATTTTCTGAATCCATCTCTGATATCTGTTTGCATATACAGTGCTCTAGGTCAAGCTCTTTACATTTTTTCCTTGGGCTATTGAGATAGCTTTCTGAATAGTTTTCTGATAATTTCATTGACCAGTACCAAATTGCCATGTCAAATGCTGTTCCATAAAACTTTGATAATTTTACTCTTCTACTAGTCCAATTCCAGTTGTTTTTTTATTGGCTAGCAAATTAAACCTGAACTAGTCAGACTGGCAGTGAATCCTCTGCAAAGTGGCCACATGTTTGTAACTTATATATCACAATTCCTTGGCAAGTACTCTGACTTTTACTCTTTTGGACTTCTCTCTGAATATAATTTTTTGTATCCAGATCTTTTCACATTACTATTTTAAGCTAGTAAAATAATTTTTCATTGCTCTTAGAAAATTCTATCTTTTGTCAAGGTCCATCTCTCTCCCTAAAGCCTTCTGTTATCTTTTCCAGCTGAACATAATCTTCATGTCTCAAACAACAACAACAAAATTTGTTTTTGTCATATCCTGTTGTTACTGCACCAATGGCAGCATTAGGTGGAAGGATGCTACATCCATCCCACAATCTGTATTAGCTTCCAGTAAATTTGCCATATATAAACATACAATATAAGTAAAAGCAGTATACTTGCTATGCAAATGGTGTTCCAAGGTTAATCTCCCTGGATGTCTTCCATTCAAATTTTAGTTCCTAAGCTTGAATTTGCTTTCAACAAAAGGTATTTGACATAGCTGCATAAATCAGGGACTTGGCTTGTTTTACTTATTGTTCTTTCCCTACTTTTTAGAACAGTGCCTAGAAATAATATTGTGCAAAATAAATTTTCATTGAATAAACAAGGGAGGAAGAAAGACAAAGAGAAAAGAATAGCTCACACTTCAAAAGAAAAGGTAGTAATATCACAAACCTAAACTGAAGAAAGTAAACATATTATCTTTTCATCAGGAAGAAGAAAAAAAATGTAATTATTTCTGTGGTTCATACTATCTCTCTTACCTCTACAGGTCAGACCAATGAGGACTTTGGAAACTACTAATATCTCTGGGTTCGTGAGTGAATTCATCCTCCTGGGGTTTCCATACTGCAGGGAGATCCAGATCCTCCTCTTTGTGGTTTTCTCCCTCATCTACCTCCTGACACTCATGGGGAACACATCCATCATCTGTGCTGTGTGGTCAAGCTGGAAACTCCACAAGCCCATGTACATCTTCCTGGCCAACTTCTCCTTCCTGGAGATCTGCTATGTCAATTCTGATGTGCCCAAATTGTTGGCCAACCTCATCTCCCAGGCCAAGAGCATCTCCTATGCTGGCTGCCTGCTCCAGTTCTACTTCTTCTTCTCCATGTGTGCTGCTGAGTGCTTATTTCTGTCAGTGATGTCTTTTGATCGATTTCTTGCTATTTGTAGACCTTTGCACTATCCCACCATAATGACCCATCACCTATGTGTTCGGTTAGTGATCTTCTGCTGGGCAGGTGGCTTTCTGTGGTTACTTACTCCTTTGACCCTAATATCTCAGGTGCCCTTCTGTGGTCCAAACACTACTGACCATTTTCTGTGTGATCTGGCACCTTTGCTTGCATTGTCCTGTGCTCCAGTATCTGGAATTACTCTGACCTGTGGTATCATTAGCTCTCTCATCATCTTTCTTACCTTCCTGTACATCCTTGGCACTTACTTCTGTATTCTAAGCACAGTGTTACAGGTGCCGTTAGGACCAGGAAGGCATAAGGCTTTCTCAACTTGTGCCTCCCACCTTGCTGTGGTGTCTCTGTTCTATGGTTCAGTCATGGTGATGTATGTTAGCCCAGGTACTGGGAAGTTTCATGGGATGCAGAAACTTGTGACCTTGTTTTATGCCTTGGCAACTCCATTCTTTAATCCCCTGATCTACAACTTCCGGAACAAAGATATGAAGGAGGCACTAAAGAAACTTCTGTATGTGTTATTGTGGAAAATCTCTAAAAGATCTAAGAGTCAATGTATAATTAGTATAATGCATAATTCATATTTAGGAAAATGAGAGATCATTGTGGAATATACTAACATTTATAAAGCAAATGTATTTCACAAGGCCTATTTTCCAAAGCCCTGTAGTCTTGGGTTTAGCCTAACCTTTTGGAATTACATATAGAAATGTTAGCCTTGCAAAAGACAGGACACTTTCCTCAGGCTAAAGTCTTTGTAACACAGCAAAGCTGCTGGCTCAAGGACAGACAAGTTACTCTACTGATATGTAAAATACTGGGGAAATTGCTGTAGGGAAAAAGTGTTTGCTAAGATCAAGCTTTTGTTGGTGGATTGACTCAACCTTTTGCAAATTGCATAATGGAATGTCACTTTGCTTGTTTCATTGATATTACCAGCCTATAATGTTAAACTATACTTAGCCATAACCCCATCTATGTTCTTTTTCTGTAACTTCCTGGTCTGGAGAATAAATGTGGGGAAAGAACCCCAGTTCGTGGTTAATTTCCCAAGGAAGGAATACCTCTCTCTTGAGGGTTCTGGGAGATTAACCCCTTCAGGGTCTCTCACCACTCAGAAGAGATGGGCTTTGAGTAATCCTTTGCATCCCCGTCACCCAGGGGAACAGCGGTGATGAATCCTTGTGAGGCAAAGCAACAATCATGAGACAAAGGAGATCATGTTCTGTTTTGTTTTTGTTTTCATTCTATCTTAATTTCATGTATTGGGAAAATAATTTTGGAGAATTCATTAGACCCATGATTTAAGTTTTAGGAAGTTATTACTATTATGTTCCAGATACATCTGTATTTATATAGACCACATTATTTTGTAATCCAATTTAAGATTTTCAGGTATTTCTCTATAACTGAATTTCTGCTTACTCTTTTGGCATTCATTACATATTGATTGGTGTATTTCAATATTCTCAAATTCTGCCTTCATTGAAGCACGTTGTATTTTTCTAAAGCTTAGCAACAGTTGAATGTATTGGAAATGTACAAATAGTTTACCAATAATCCTTCAGATGACCAGATTTTTAAAAACCCACAAAACAAAACTTTCAACATCAGGGACAGTTTTAAAGCACTATCTTTGTATTCTCCAATTTCCAATTATAGTTTTGAGCACAACCAGTGTCCTAAATGATGTTATGTTGACTTGATTGACTCCCTACATTTTGCCAATGTTATCGCTTTAGCATATACAGACACATGAAGTTTAGTTAATACTCAGTGTAAGTGAAAGAGCTATAGAATTTGTAAGATTGCTGCCAACCCAGGCCTAAGGTGCTCTTATTTTTATGAAGTTCTTTGTAAAACTCTGGATATTTGTGTCTCTCAGAGGTAATTTCTACTCTCTAATTTCTTGTTTTCTAGAGTGTAATTTAATTTACAGTGTTGTATTTCATGAGGAAACCATGGGTTGAATCTATGTTGTGGGGAAGCTCCAGCACTAACTTTACTTTCAAGCTCTAGTCAAACATTTCCAGCATCCTGCTGGATGCTGTTACATGAACGTCCACTTCAAACTCAAATGTCTAATCCTAAATTTGTTAATCTCCTTTTAAATTAACTCTACCCATCCTTATTCTCCAAAATGTGTCTACTGATTTATAACCTGAACTTATTATTTATATAAAATATTATTATATTCCTCACCTCCTCATACCCACTCTGAATCTGTCCTAAAAGTCTGTGAAATCTTCCCTGCAATCCTTTGTCATTTTTACTCTCATCATTTTTGTCCAGGACCTCAGCACTGCATACCTTATGGCATAATAACTTCATAAATGGTGTCACTGTCTCTGACATCTCACATGTCAAATTCCAGAGTTATCTTCTTAAACCTTCTTTCCATCAGTCCTCACACTTATTTCCTCTCAACTTACATACAGAACAAATCACAAATTTTTTAGTTTGTATATATTCAAGTTTCTTCTCAATCTGTCCTCAAATTTTATTTCTACTTCACTCCAT
>NW_007734037.1:2366-3399 GCF_000696425.1 Galeopterus variegatus | reverse complement strand
AAAAGGCTAAAGCAGTTCCACTGAAATAAAGGGTAGGAATGTACACTTAAAAACTGACTAACAACAGTACTTGGATTTGCATCTTTCACATTTGTATTGTCATTGCACTCAAATAGGATAACAGGGACAGCTATCATTAGTTGGACATTTCCTGTGTAGGGCTGGGCAGCGTGCCAAGGGCTTCATGTGTACTATCTCAATTAAACTTTATGATAACCCTAAAAACAAAAACTGACTAATAAGCATCAAACTGGAGATTCAANAACTAATTATACAATATGCAATATTTCCAGTGGTGATAAATTCTTTGAAGAAAAACAAATCAGGTGATGGGAATAGATAATAATGGGAGTGGGAGTGCTTTTTTAAACAGGATGGTTTAAGCTGCATTCTGAGGAGACCTAAAGGCAGTGAGGGGGTTCTGTCTTGGCCATTTCAAGTTAAAGGTGAGCAAGAAAATAAGGCAATCACCAACTGAGTGTGGAAACACTCTAACAAGTACGATGAGAAATCCAAATTCAAATGGTTGCTATTAAGAAAGGCGAGAAGAGTTTGATTTAAAAGTGTGCCTACAGATACACCATTGAAAATTGTGGCAGACTCAAGACTGGTATAAATCTCCATGGGCTGTTTGNCAGGTTAGATGGCTTATCTCAAAAAAGAACTAATACTAAGTAATTATTGTCCACTGTCTTATTTGTTAAAAAATATAAATATCTTATAATTTTTAAAATTTTATGTGTCATATTTAAATTGATCTCATACACAAAGTTAGATTAGGTTAGCAGTATCCAAATTCTCAATGAAGGTGGTTGTTTCCACATGAAAATATGGAGGAAAGTTTAATGAAAGATTTATATATACAGTTATATAAAAATATCAGGGAAATCCATTTTATTGCCTCTTAACAGAACAGACTAACCTATATATGAATAATGTACATTAGCCAGAATTTCTCACCCAGTGCCAATAAAAAGGCTAAAGCAGTTCCACTGAAATAAAGGGTAGGAATGTACACTTAAAAACTGACTAA
>NW_007734037.1:0-295 GCF_000696425.1 Galeopterus variegatus | reverse complement strand
AAAAGCTGGAGGCATTACACTACCTGACTTCAAACTGTACTACAAAGCTAGAGTAACAAAACCAGCATGGTACTAAAAACAGACACATGGACCAATGGAACACAACAGAGAAGCCAGAAATCAACCCAGGTCCTTACAGCCAACTGATCTTTGACAAACACATCAAGAACATACACTGGAGAAAAGACAGCCTCTTCAGTAAATGGTGCTGAGAAAAGTGGATATCCATGTGTTGAAGAATGAAACTAGACCCATACCTCTCACCATATACCAAAAATCAAGTCAAAATGGATTG
>NW_007734036.1:96835-99156 GCF_000696425.1 Galeopterus variegatus | reverse complement strand
GAGAGACGATCTGGGTGGGCTCCTCTTCCCTGCCCTCCTGATGCTGGCTGGGGGCTCCCCATGCTACCAGCCCCATCAGAGATCCGCAGGGAGAGTCCTATTGTAGGCCAGTCCATAGGCCCTGGGGTGCCCCACGTCAAGGTAAGCAAGTGGCACATCTCAGTGAGGAGCTGCACCAAGCAGAGATGGCTGGCCTGCCTGATCTGAGCCGGCCGTCTCCGCCCCCACCCGAGAAAATGGAGGCAGCTCTGTTGCGGGCGCCTAACCTGGTGTGGTAGTTGGGAGCCAGGCGGGCGGTCAGCAGTTGGGCTTCACCCCGCAAGTGGGGCTGGACTGGGTGTGACTCACAGAGCTCGCAGAGTTGGGCCAGTCCGGCACCTTCCACTCCATTTCTGTTTCGTCTCTGCTGACTTACTTGTCCTTTGGTGTCTTGGGCTACTCGCTCGAACCTGCAGCAGGGCTTGGGCGCTCTCAGGAGTCTTCTTTTGTGTCGGCCCTAAAACCTCGAACCTGTTGTTGCTTGTTTGTCATTGTAGGTTCGTTGTTCAAAGATTTATTCGTTTTTTGTTGCTCTTGGAAATGCAAATAGTACTCTGGTATCACAGCACACACTTCTCAGGGTCACACTGTCTCCTGGCACGGCCGCTCCAGACCCGTTGCCATCTTAAAAGTCTCCGAACGCCCATGCTGAGCTGCCCTCTGTGTGTCCTTCTCCCTTCCACCCCCTGGCATGATCCTCCCCTTTATTTTCTTTCTCCTACCCCACAACTTCACTGTGATAATATCCCTCCAAGAGTTCCTCATGGATAAGAGAATCACATACTCTAATTTTTTATTTACATAATAATACTAATAATAGAGGTAATTACCATGTATTTAAAACCTTTTTTTTTTTTTTCGGTCAAGAATGTATTGGGGGCTTTAAATATTTTATCTTGAACTCACAAGGTAAATGCTGTAGAGCAGGTATTCTTATCCCCAGTTTTTATGTATAGAAACAGACTGAAATAGTGTTAACAATTTGCCCAAAGTCTCACAGAGTAGAGAAGGATTCTGATACTGACTCATGCACAAACACATTGCCTACTATAATGTTCCTGGATTACTGGGAGACTTATCTTTTTAGATACATGGTGTTTAGTTGAATCAGAGGCTGAAGTTGTGGATGAGATAATTTAGCTATGTATGGATAGGTATGCGGGGTAAGAGCATTAGGCTTAGTTTAGGGAATTTTACTGCTGAATTACCCTGGGGGAGTTGCTCACTTTAATAGGTTGAAGCTTGAGACCTCTGATTCTGGGAGATTTCTGAAACTAGACCTTTTCGAATCAAGAGCTCATGGATTTATAGCCTCATCAAGCCAGTTTCCCACTTTTCCAAACAAAGCTGTTGTCAGATGAAGGGAATCATGAGACTTCCACAGTGTCTCTGTAACCTGCTTTTATAATATAGCAGATTTTTTTTCTTTCTACCAAGGAATTATAGACAAGTGATTCTATGGAGTGATTAATATCATTGAAAGAAACGTGAAAGTGAAACTGGTAGCAATTGTGGCGAGACAGCTTAATTCATTGTCCTTTGAATGCTTGATTTTGGTTCAATTGCTGATGCATTTTGAATGCTTTCTCCATGCCAAGGACTCTTCTAAGTTGAACTAGGTGCTCTTGTTAGCATCTTTCCCATGTACAGATGGGGAGACTAAGGCAGAGGGTCATTAAGAAACTTGCCCAAAGATGCATGATTGATCAGGAGTGAATCCAGGATCCCAGAACCAGTGCTCTGACCTTCAGTCTATGCAGCCTCTTAGCAGCGTCTCCTGGGAAAAAATTCACCCACGGATTCATCCAGCTGCACTTCAGATGGCATGGATTTAGGTTTGTTGCCAAAATAGGTTAAATTCAAGCTGACTATTTAGTCATGAAAGATACTATAGCTTATAATCAGTCCCTTGGGGCACCTAGTTCTTCTTGAAATAAGCTGAGAATCAACATCATAGCAGAAATAGCTCCAGTGAAGACAGTAGATTTTCTGTTGCCTTTTTGAGGACTCTCACACTGAGAAATGCCTACTGACAAATTTTTAATGTTTGTTGAGTTAAAAAAAAAAAAGAAAAAAGCTGGTTCATGGTAAGTGAGCTACCACAAGCAAAAGCACCTAGAAAAAAGATTGTATTATTATTAACAGATGGAGAGAAGGCTATGCAGGTTTTTATTTTCAAAGCTTCCACCTCTCACAGAATTTCTAAGTCTGCTTTAATAAAATAAGAAGAGAGAGAGTGAGGGAGAGAGAAGGTAAAAGTAACACAAAATAAAGGAGCACAG
>NW_007734036.1:91262-96086 GCF_000696425.1 Galeopterus variegatus | reverse complement strand
GGCTATGCAGGTTTTTATTTTCAAAGCTTCCACCTCTCACAGAATTTCTAAGTCTGCTTTAAAATAAGAAGAGAGAGAGTGAGGGAGAGAGAAGGTAAAAGTAACACAAAATAAAGAAGCACAAAGCAGCATATTTTTTAAAACTTCAGATAAAAATGTTGTCTGAGGGAAAAAAATGTCTGAGAGAAAACTTTCAGAGAAAAACAAGAAGAAAAACCTCCCTTTTAAAACAAAACAAGAGGTACTTTTAAAATGCAATTTCAAAGAACTATCAAATTTTAAAAAGTACTGCAGCTGTGAATTTTTAATTTAGCCAAGCATAGGGCATCCACTTTTATATGAGGTTATATTTTTCAGAAACTAAGAAGGTCCTCAGTGCTGTTTAATCCCGTCTTTTATTATTTTTCCTAAATTGTCCAGGAACGAAGAGACTACAGTACTGATTGGATGATGCATTATCACAACCAGACAGGCTGCCCTCTACCTAGATGAGAAGAGGTAATTAGAATGATGGGTTATAATTGTTCTTTCTCAAGCAGAACTCCTATTACTCCTTCAGGTGGGAAACATATTTTGTTTGTCAGTATATCTCTTAATCCTCAAACAGCGATGATGACATTTTGATTGCTCCATAGAAAGATCATATATGCTGATTACCCACTATCATTAGTGTACATTCTTTGCTTTGTTTTTGTTTTCTGTACAGTTACTAGGTTTGTGTCAATTTGTTCTTGTTCTTTTATTTTGTAACCTGTGGCTGACTGCAGTAAAAGTAGCAATCTGGTGTTTGAAAGCCATCAAAACTTCTCCTGGAGATCAAATGTGTGACTGGCCTCTCAAGACATTCCTCTAACCATCTCTCTGTGGTGCTGTGAGAAGTGCTTTGGAATTAGAGAGCACAAGGCAGTCATGAAAAAGGTATGGCCTGGCCATATACTTAAGAGAGAGTGCTATGTGGATGAAGAGGCATTGTGCTTCAGACTAATGTTCAATGTAGGTAGATTTTGTAAATAGCTTCTCAGCCATAATAGTCTATCTTGTTCAAATCAGGGGAACTTCTCAGCAATAATATATATTTTGTAAAGTCATTGACTATTGTGTAAACAATGTCATGTAACCAGGCAGCACACATGTCAGATTTTGTGGTGTGGCGGTTATTGGGGGAAACTCAGGAAGATAGGAGAGATCATGTGTTCCCAGGGAGTGCACAGAGATCTGGCAGAACTGGATGTCAGATTCCAGGAGAGGGATTCCAACCATTGGGCTGGGGAGCTTTTAAACTGCATGATTAAGGAAACACTGTCCCATCTACTGATTGATCAAGAGGTGGGATAGAATCACGAAAGATTGTAGTGAAGTCTTGGCTCCATCCCCAATCTGCCAATTTAGCATTGTTAGGGGAACCCTGGATGTTCCCCTGATGTAATATGAGGGTTGGGGTCCAGCCTTGCAGTTGTGCTTGTATGACATAGTGAGCCAGTAGTGTGATTTGTTACCTCAGCTTTCAGGGATGGAGGACAGTATCATACTCACTCTGTGTGATCAGGGGACTGCACTCCTAGCCTTGAAGTTGCCCAGGATTAATTTCCATAAGCACTGCTCCTGGCTGAGTTCCAAGGACCTTTGTAGAAGGGTGACACTTTTTCTGGGAGGCCAACCTGCAGGAGCTCAGTCTTCTAAGAATTAACCCTCACTTCTCACAGAATTGCAAAGATAGAGAAAGAAACTTTGGATATCTGAGCAAAAAGGTCAAGTTACCTGAAAGGGGTGTAATATCAAGATGGCTTCAGAATGCTATGGGACACATTCAAAGCTGGGATTGATGAAGTCTCTCCCTCCTTGTAAGCCCCACCATTTGTAAAAATCCTCAGATAGTATTAAATATTCACAGGGCATAGAATTGGGGGAAGAAAATACAAACCAAGATTTGTGTTGCACATTTCATCTTCCGCTCAGTGGTGTGCTTCTCTTTCTCTCTGTCTCCCTTTCCTGTCTGTCTTCTTTCCCTAGTTTGTTATTCTCTCTGGCTATGTCTTATTCTTATCTTTGCACTTTATGTTCCCTCACTGCTTCTTCCAGTCTCTGTACTTTTATTGCTCATTTTCATGCTAGTCTCACAGAGTAATGAAATGAAATTACTTATTTGCAAGCATCTTTTACTTGCAGAATGTGTTATTATTAAAATATTTTTGGTAACTTATCAGTATTGAATTTTTGGAGTTTCTGAGGTATACTTGGTCATATCTTTCCCACTGTTTATTTTTTCTCTTTTTTTAAAGGTATTTTTTCTAAATACTTTCTCTGCCTTTTTTTTAAGGTAATTATTTTTATATTCTGTTAGGTAATGCTAAGTCTTTCAGATTAAAAAAAAAATTTACATTGCCCTTTTGCTTTTCTTTCTAACAACTGGAGTGGGTTGCCTATTAGGTTTAGTTTAGAAAGAAAACAAATGACTTGAATTTGTTGTTGGTAATTAATGAGACAAGCAGTGAACGTAAGTGATGACTCTAGTTTCCCTTTGTCGAAGGTGAGTAATGATGAGCAGTTCAAGTCCTGTAGTAGTCCTAGGTGCTTATATCAGCAAGAAGATGCTGTATTTAGAATTCTAGAATACACTGAAACTGACCACACTGAGTCTGCCCAGTCAGAAAATGTCTGATCAGTCAGAAGATGTACTGAATCCATTAGAAGAAATTGCTGATTGCATCTGAGACATTCCTCTTTGATGTTTGCTGAAATGTGGAGGTAAAATATTGAAAGATTTCTTTTTTCTTTTTTTATTCTTTATCCATCACACTCACTTTTGCCTTGAATCCAAGAAAATGTAATAATATTGACTGTTTGAGAGCTTAGACTAAGCTCACTAGGAGGAAGTACATTTTTCTCTCTCCCTTTTATGCCCTTCAGGGAAATGACAGTGGGAATATTTCATGCATGTTAAGAGCTGATATCTGCCAGGAGAATTAGTCAGCATATCCTAGATTTATTTTCAGTCTTTCATAAATGTAAAATGAGAATGGCCTCTGCACAATCAATACACTTTAGTTTTGGGGCACTGAGGTCTTTACCTAGGGAAGGAACAGCCTAAATAAAATGGAAAAAGGGCCATTTCATTGAGAGAAATCCTTAACGTCTCTGATTTGACTAAACTGTCTTCCAAATAACAATTAACTTCAAATAAAACATCAGAAGAACTCACTTAATGAAAATGTCTTTTCTGAGATTTCCCAGTATTCTAGAAATCCTTCATCAGAAAATGAATATGACAGATGGCAGACATGAAACTAGCCATAGTTGCCTCTGAGTTTACCTAATGTTTGATTTGTAGCAGACATAGGCATAAAGAATGTTAAAATATTTTCTTTGATTTAAAAATTTGGTTTTGAGAGAATTAAAGAATTAAAGGACTTTAATTTTTTAATTCTCTCAAAAATATTTATGGAATGTACCAGGCCTGTGCTAAACACAAGGTAACTGGGGTTCAGTGTTACTCCATAACAGTTGATCTTTCTTGTGATAGGTCTTCTGTAATTTCATTTCATGTTACAAAGAGCACCCTGGGAAGTAAAATGAGTCAGTGAAGTTTTATAATGAGGGGGAGGGAGGATGGTTAAAGATGCTTTCAGATTTTGTCTCCCCAGGGTAAGCAATTTTCTATCAGTAGCAAACATTGTTAACAAGAGGTGAAGCTGAGGGTCTGAAATGATTTTTAGCCAAAGAGGGTAAAAATAAAAGAACCAGTTTTAGAATTAGAATCTATGCTATCCGGGAATTAGCCTGACTTGTTAAGCAGGAGGCCAGTGGATTTCCCAATCACGAAAGCACAGATGCAGGAGCAAAGCTGAGGCAGACAGGGAAATCGCATCGATTGGGCACCTTTCCTAGTGCTTCATTTTATTCAAGCTGCACAAGAAATCTGTGAGGTGTGGGGTATCCTTCCCAATTTCTTCATCTGTCAAATAATGTATCATACTATTTTCTAATTATTAAAGAATGATAATTTCTGAGGGTTATTGTGAGCATTAAATAAGATAAGGCATGTAAAATGCTCAGAGTAATTCCTGGCACAAAGCAATAACTCAGTGTAGGAAATAGATTGCTATACAAAATAGCATGTTGCTGGGTAGTAGCAGCTTTCTCAGTGGAGCAAAAACAGAAGAGAAGAGAAAGTTGCACTCGGGGCTGGAAACAAAACTAGAGAGAAAATCCTTTTTGACTCTGCCCTGGCTTCTGACTCACTACTTGGGCCCATCCCTAGTTAAGGAGGTTGAAAATGGGCAAAAATTATCTAGGGCGTTCCTCTTCTCACTTGTCTGCTCCCCTTCAACCCAAGTCTCAAGGTTCTGGTACAGTCCTCTGGCTTCCCAGAACTTGTCAGGATTTATTCACATGCCTCTCTCTTCAACTATTCTCAGTTCATGTCTTTAAGGCTACTGCCCGTAACCCACAAATACTCTTGCTCCTTGTTCCACTCCTTTAATAGTCAATTGATCTGATTGTTAATTTGATATATGGGTTAATAAATTATTCTTTTTAAATTTTTTTTAAATTTTATTTATTTATTTATTTTTATTTTGTCAATATACAATGTAGTTAGTTATTGTGTCCCATCACCGAAACCTCCCTCCCTCCTCCCTCTCCCCCCTCCCACCCAGGTGTGTCCCCTCCATTTTCTTGTTGTAAGAACTTCAAAAAAAAAGTTGTGGTTATTATGTCTTCCTCCCCCACCCCAGTTTTTTTTTTTGTTGTTGATGTTGTTGTTCTTGTTGTTTGTTTGTTTTTTTGTGTGTGTGTGAGAGTGTGTGTGTGTGTGTGTGTGTGTGT
>NW_007734036.1:88631-89496 GCF_000696425.1 Galeopterus variegatus | reverse complement strand
GATTTTTATTTTACTTGGATTGTTATGGCAGTTTTAGTTATCTTTCAGGATCCAATCCCAGTATTCCCTTGAGAATTTCTTGTAAGCGTGTTCATGTGGTTAAACTCTCCAATGTGTTTTTTATTTTGCTGGATAACTTCTTCAGTTCTGCATGTTCTGCTACATTTCTCTTTATGACAGGGATTTCCTTGTACATTTCCTCTTTCAGGTCCTGTATGTTTTTCCTGGTTTCATCATGCTGTCTAGCTGTGTTTTCTTGTATGTAATTCAGTCTCTTTAGGATTAACACTCGAAATTCCCTGTCATTCATTTCAAGGGCTTCTTGTTCTATAGCATCTAGAGTTTGAGATTTATTGACTTTTGGTGGTGTATTTTCTTGGTTTTTTGCATTTCGGGTATCTCTTTTTGGGTGCTTGTTCATTTTGGCAGGAGTTTTTTCTCGAATCTTAGACCTCTGATTCAATAGATGGCGCTATTGAGCCTTGCAGATCATTCCTGCCAGCTGTGTGCCTGATCTTTCTTTCTTTATTTATTTCTAAGATTCCGCCTCTTTTAGCCGGGCCCCTCCCCACTCTGTGTGCTCAGGACAGGGCTGGGGCGTGTCTTCTACAAACCTTGACTTTCAATTGAGTCATCAAAGTTGTGCCCTGACCCCGCCCTGCCCTGCAGGTGTCCTAACTCTCCGGCTTGGATTAAACTACTCAGGGGAGGGTCCCTCAGCATACAATTCCTCTTTGACTTTCCACGGCACGGGTCAGCCCTTTTGGAGGGCTGACTAGTAAACTTCAATGTAGCTCGAGGGGTCTCCGGGCTCCCCTCTCCCCACCAGAAATCAGTTAGGGGCTCTGCCAAACTGAGGTTCCCA
>NW_007734036.1:85528-87743 GCF_000696425.1 Galeopterus variegatus | reverse complement strand
GGCTGGCCTGCCCTCACTAAGCCGGCCGTCTCCGCCCCCACCTGATAAAATGGAGGCAGCTCTGTTGTGGGCGCCCAGCCTGGTGTGGTAGGCGGGAGCCAGGTGGGCAGGGAGCAGTCAGGCTTTGCCCCGCAAGTGGGGCTGGGCTGGGGGTGACTCACAGAGCTCCCAGAGTTGGGCCAGTCCAGCGTGTTCCACTCCATTTCTGTGCCGTCTCTGCTGACTTACTTGGCCTTTGTTGTCTGGGCTGCTTGCTCGTACCCGCAGCAGGGCTTGGGCGCTCTCAGGAGTCTTCCTTTGTGTCGGCCCTAAAACCTCAAACCTGTTGTTGCTTGTTTGTAGTTGTAGGATCATTGTTGAAAGAATTCTTTGTTTTTTGTTGCTCTTGTAAATGCAATTAGTAGTCTGGTATCACAGCGCACACTTCTCAGGATCGCGCTGTCTCCTGGCACCGCCACTCCAGACCCGTCGCCATCTTGCTTAATAAATTATTCTATTAGTGGATGTTATTGTGTATTCTCTTCCACGGAATACATGTATATTTAATTAGATGACTTTTGAAGACCAAACCTTAGATAAGGGAATTGACCTCATGAAAAATCGTTTCAGCTTTTATGCCAGGATTGTTTTAGAGACAAATTGGATGAAGGTAGCATTTTGCAGTGTCTCTCAGATCACAACTCATTAAATCTCCAGTGTTCTGGGACCCTCCCAAAACTGTTAAACATGTAAAATTTGCAGGTACATTTAAAGACAGTCTGTTAATTTCTGCACTGGTCCAACTTCGATGTTTGGGAGGGGAAAACTGGAGAAATCCCAGTCTTTAGCATTCACTCATTTCTTCACCTTTTTAAAAGCTCTTTATTTTTCATGTTTTGTACTATGTCTCCTGTTGTTCAATAGCTTTCTTATGGAAGGAACAGAATTAGCCAACTGTCACTGCTTCAGGGGAATGAATTTATAATATATTGTATTTTGGCGAACCTTCATAACTAAACAAATTATTTTTCATCTCCCAAAGTCTCTCTTTATTAAATGGCCACTAGACACATCCATAATGCTAGTACCTTTCTGGTGTAGTGTTTTTGGATGAGTGCTTTCTACATGGCTCAGGGCTTTGGATCTGTCTCCCAGTGTTCAACTAAAGGAGAAACTCTGGGTAAGTTTTTCCAATGCTTTTGTTTTGCATCAGAGTACTCAAGTCACATTTCTCACTGTGGTTTGAAGAGGTGCACTAACGAAATTAAAAATGTGCACAATAATAAACACTTTTTGATTTATGTGGCTTTATGCTGTAAGGGTGTCCAATGTCCTTATCAACTTGCTTTCTGAAGGGAAATATTGGTCTGGTCTAAAACATGATTATTTATTGGCTCACTTGGAAAAAGAGAAAGTGGTTTCACTCCTTTCTATATCTTTTGTTCCTGCCTACTGTGCAGCTGTTTAAAAGTTATCTCTTGATCTCCTCTTTCCAGAATTAAAACTGAGAATATCACTTCTGTTTTTATCCACAAAATGTGTGACTAACTAAAATTACATCCTTGCAGTCATTAGAAGATTTTTCGACTAACCCTTTAGGAATTTATAAATAAGATGTCATGTGTTACCAAATATACTTTGTATGGAAGTAAAAGCAGCTCCTTGCTCTTCACTTGATAGAAAGCTACTCAGTAAGAATATTCTTTAAGACTAAATTTATGAATTCTAGAAGGTATCTTCTAAACCTCATGGAGGAGCAAGCACTCCAGAAATGTTGCTAAGAAATGCCTTGCTTTATTCTGAAGTTTTCTAAGAGCTTGTTTACAAATTTGGCATAAGAGAATCCTGTTTTCTTAGATTTAGAATAGTTACTAGCAGCTTCTAGAAAGAAAATCACTTTAATTAACAATTGATTACAGTGGGATTTTCTTGAGGCATGAAATGAAATATATAAAATGGGAGGATACTTATGAATTTTTGATAATATTTGCATAGTTATGTGAATTTTCTTCTCCTTAGTCTCTTCTTAGTCAATTTTCAAGTTAAGATTTTAATATTGCTCCTTTAAGAAAGAACTAGCTCGGGGCGGCCCGGTGGCGTACTGCTACAGTGCACTGCTTGGGAGCATGGTGGCGCTCCTGCTGAGGGTTCAGATCCCACATACAGACCGGTTCCCGCTCACTGGCTGAGCGAGGGGTGGGCACAGCACCGAGGGCTGTGATCCCGTTGCCGGTCC
>NW_007734036.1:78833-85518 GCF_000696425.1 Galeopterus variegatus | reverse complement strand
TCCCGCCCGAGGGTTCGGATCCCACATACAGACCGTTTCCCACTCACTGGCTGAGCGAGGGGTGGGCACAGCACCGAGGGCTGTGATCCCGTTGCCGGTCCCGGTCCGGTCCGGGCGCGACACTGAGGGTTGCGGTCTGTTGCTGGACACAAAAAAAGACAAAAAAAGAAAAAAAAAAAGAAAGAACGAGCTCAACTTTTCTATTTTTCTAGTGCTGCCTCTATAATTGGGTAAAATTGCACTTCTACCTCCACAGTGTGAAGTGGGGCTTAAAGATAAAATACATTGGAGCAATGTTGAAAGCTATCTTCAACTTTCTTAGGCTGCTAACGACCAGAGCTTAGAGAACTGTTTTTAGAATTTATTTAGGGAAACCTATCAAAATTCTATTTTTTGATGTGAAATTCAGGAAAAGGAAAAGGATAGGTGACAGAGTTGAGTCTCTGCGATAGAAGCAATGATCAGGACACGTACACATTTTATTTAGATGACAGACATATTTTTCAACCTTTAATGAGATTGTTGTACTGACCAAAATACAATTTAAAGATAAACTGCCTTTTTACCTTTTATGCACATGCAATTAACTCCTAGTGACTTGGGTGAAACTCAGGTCCCCACAAGAACTGCTGGCAAGGATTTTTAAGATGGCCATCAGCAAGAGCACTCATGGGCTCCCTGCTTGGGTAGGCATTTTAAATGTTGTTGAGTGATATCAAGGAAAGGGATAGTAATATCCCAGGCTTCTCAGGAATGTCCACTGTAGGAGCAGGACTGACACATACACTGCCCTTCTCGCCCACACGGCATGGGAAGCACTTTTTTTTCCTTCCCTTGGGAGATTATCAGCCTACAGTGATTTGTTTCATTTTCAGAGCATGCTGGGTTATCTTTCCAGACAATTCCCAGCTCTGGCTTATGGTTTTATAAGGTAAAAAGTCAATGGATATATGGACAACTAGAATATTCTTATACCGCATTGGTGTCTTATAGTTGTAATATGCTTGTAGTAGTTTGAATTAGCCAATTATCTCTCCATAGGCACATTTAACAGTGCTTAATGGCTATGACCCTATGAAAATATTCCTTTTTCACAGATACAGAAATGGGACATTCAGAGATGCTGACTTACTTACCCGAGATTATATAGCAGGTAAGCCAGCAGGGTTATATTTTCCTGACTGCAAAGTCCATGCTCTAACAGTATATTCCAATGCCCACCACATCAGCGTTCTAGTGGCCCTAGAAACACCCCCTCTTTCCAACTGCTGCCCTTGAGGGTAGGACCTAAAGGGTTTACTATTATCTGGGTAGCACACCAGTTACTGGGCTCTAACCCAATACGTATATCTTCTCCCCTAAACAGTGCCATTATAGTTCCTTATACTGAATTTATTTTCCTGCTTTAGCACTCATGCAGATACAAGATTGACACCAAAGTTTTTCTCCATTCTTCTCCATCCATTAGAATTACCACATTCATAGTATAAGCAACCCAACAAGCCTTTAGAATGAAGCTGCTTGAATGAATCTATTCTAAATGTGACTACCTGATATCTCCTAACTTACCAGGGATACTTGCTTATTAAACAAAATTAATTTCTACATGTTGTAATTTCAGCCAATACAGGGGCAACTGTTTGGAGCTGACTACTCAGCATTCTGCATGTATGAGTTCTTTGGACAGATAGGGAAAGAAACCCAAGTAACCCTGGGTGTCTTCATCCAGCTGTGACCTGGGCAGGAGGTGCATTTGTAGATGGAGAACTGAGATTGGACAACTCAATCCATGGGTCTCAAAGCTTCCTGCCCATCTCATTTCCCTCTTGTCCCTCAACAGCTAACCTCTCAAATACTTTGTGAGATTGCATGTGGAAGTATTAATTTATAGTCATTAAAGTCACCTGCTTATGAATCATGCCCAATTGCATTGTAGCACAAAACCAATTGTACCATTTTAAAGAACTGGTTTAGTTTATCTTCTTAGAAATCTTCTTTGACGGCAACCTTACACCCTCTCCCTGGATATTCAGGCTTTGTATCTTGAAGCATACACAAATGTCCATCTGCTTAGAGTCTAGAATCATTTGAAGAAATAATTCTACAAGGGCAGCATTAAATCATGCTTAGCTACTGAGAAATCATAGAAGCATCATGGTAGAGATGGAAGGGCATGGGTTTTGAAGACAGTCAGAACTGGGTTTAATCCCAATTTTGAACTTAGTGTGATTCTAAACACATTTCTTCATCTTGGTTTCCACTCCTATAAAAAAGAGATAATAATATATTACTTTCAGGAATGTGTGAGAGTTTATTTTTTTATTGAAACATAATTGATTGTACCTATCTGTGGGGTACAGAGTTGAATATCAATACCTGTATGCAATATGTGATGCTCGAATCAGGATAATTAGTATATTCAACATTATATAATGTAATCACTTTTTGTGTCCCTTTACCAATTCCACCCTTACTCCCCTTTGCCTCCCACTTTCCCACCTCTAGTACAATAAATGTCAACTCCCTAACAGGATGTTTATACTCAGAGCTGTGGGGCTGCTCAGAACTGGCTTTGACATACATAGGAATGGCTCATTCATTCATTTGTTTCTTTGTTAGTTTTAAAAATGTTTAAATACTGAGTGCCAGGTAAAAGGCTTAAATGAGAAAGGGCCTTAACAGACTCCAGGGCTAATTGTATTTTCATATTGGTTCTTATTTGCTGGCATTTTCTCTGCTCGTGCTTATATGGTAAATAACTAGCTGATCTGGATTTGAGCCCGAATACCCTGTATCTGTTTCTCTTTCCTGTGGATGAGAACATTCCTATCTTCAGGCTTACGAATGAGACATTAATAGATAAGGAAGGCCTTTCTTTAACAGAGGAAGAAACATTGTTTTCCATGTGCTCTCCTTCTGACCAAAAACTTCAGAGAAGGATTTCCTTGTCTTACAAGGATTTAATAACCACTCTTTTATGGATGTGTTTTGGGATAAGACAGGAGACTTTGGCATTGAAGAGCCCAAGTCGTGATTCCCTGCTCTGTCTTCCACAATCCTAATCATAGAAAGTTATTTTCTTAATGGAATAAATGGACACTCAGAAAAGTAAGGTTTTAAGTGTGAAACTACAAAGTGATGGCAGAACCAGATTACCAGTGTCTATTAGACTCAAAGATGGGAAATGCTCCTTTGTTTAAAGCATAAGTCAGAATTATTTTGTTAAGTACTTCCAGGATGCATACATATTTATACGTATGAGCAGAAACTATTATTTATAAAACTCTATTATATGCTTCACTAGAAAACACTCTTCATTCCTCATCTTGAACCATCCCCCCTGAAAAACATACATCCCAGGCCTATGAATAAAGAAATTTACATTAAAAAAAGTAACTGCTGACAGTTTATCATTCAGGATGATTACACAGCTGCTTAACACAATCAGTAGTTGAAAGGGCCAGAGGGATTAAGGAAAAAATAAAGGCAATCATAATTACCGGGGGAAAAAAGGTAGCTCACTGAAACATGGGCTGCCTAAAGCTGGGAAGAGGTGTCTACGTGCTTTTGGCTCCAGGTACTACAATTAATCAATGTTTATCTCTGAAGCAAGAAGCTATAACAAACTAAGACGGGATTGCCTTGTAGAGCTATAAGCCTGCAAGCTGAGGTTTTCAGGGTTCATTCATCTCAATAATTATTTATTGAGTGCCTACTTTTTCCTAGCCAATACTGAGTAGTCCTAGTGATACAAAAATAACTGGACACAAATCCTGTCCTAGAAGGATTCACAATGATAGGTTGGGAAGGAAGTCAAGATAGATGAGCACTGGATTAAGACAAATACTCTTAAGTGAGTTGTATAGATGGTATTGGAGAAACAGAGCAGATTTTATGTTCAACTTTTCTCCAGTGGTACAGAGAAGATCTCATAGTGGAAGTGTCATTGAGTTAAATCTGAAAAGCTGAATTGGGATTTACCAAGGGTAAAAATGGGGAAGGACATTCCAGTCAGAGGGAAGAGCTTGTGAAGAGTTGTGAAAGATAACGTGCAGGAAACAGCAAGTAGTTGAGTGTGGTAGAATTACTCAGGGGCACTTAAGGGAGGACGGAGGGTGAGGCTACGAGACAGCCATGTAACTTTGGGAGACTGTCTTAATTCAGGCTGCTATAACAAAGTACCATAAACTGGGTGCTTTATAAAAACAGAAATTTATTTCTTGCAGTTCTGGAGGCTGAAAGTCTGAGATCAGGGTGCCAGCAAAGTGAGGTTCTGGTGAGGGCTGTCTTCTGGATTGCTGACTGCCAACTTCTCATTGTATCCTAACATTGTGGACAAAAAACTAGAGAGCTCTCCAGATCTTTTTTATAAGGTACTAATCTCATTCACGTGGGCTCCACTCTCATGACCTAATCACCTCTCAAAGGCCGTACCTCCTAATACCATCACATTGAGGGTTAAGATTTCAATATATAAATTTTGGGGAGACAGCATTTAGTCCATTGCAGAAATGTTTTTAATGAAAACTGACCTGAGATTTTTCTTTCCTCAAATACAGAATGTTCATTAAAAAACAATTCATGATTTTAGATTTATTCTCTAAGCAAAATAATTTGAAAGTACAGATATTATACTAATCATTTTTAGCTAGAAGAGATATTTTTCTGCCTGGTTTTAAATTCATTTAAGTTGAATCCAATTATATATTTTATTATTATTATTATTATTTCCTTTTTGTCTTTTTTTTCGTGTCCGGCAACGGATCACAACCCTCAGTGTCGCACCCATACCGGACCGGACCGGCAACGGGATCGCAACCCTCGGTGTTGCGCCCGCACCTTGCTCAGCCAGTGAGTGGGAACTGGTCTGTATGTGGGATCCGAACCCTCGGTGGGAGCGCCGCCACACTCCCAAGCGGCGCACTGTAGCAGTGTGCCACCGGGCCGGCCCTGAATCCAATTATAATTTTTGGGGCACCTACAAACAATTTTGAAAACTATCTTGACTAAGGAGGTGAAAATATGAAAACATTTCCATTGCTCTGGGTTTGATCGGTGGGAGCGCCGCCGCACTCCCAAGTGGCGCACTGTAGCAGTGTGCCACCGGGCCGGCCCTGAATCCAATTATAATTTGCGGGGCACCTACAAAGAATTTTGAAAACTATCTTGACTAAGGAGGTGAAAATATGAAAACATTTCCATTGCTCTGGGTTTGATCATCCTGGGAAATCAGACAGAAACTCCAGTCCAAGGAAGACTCTGAGAAGTGCTATTTTAGATGCTAGTGGATCACAGAGCAGGAGGCAGAAGGACTTCACCACATGGGTGGGGATGAAGTATTCTGACACTACTCTTGGCTGACATGGGAAGGAGTTGAGTCTTAAAACATGAAGAGGTTTATAAGAGACATATGAGTGATGTAATAGCAGAGAAGTATCTGGGTTGAGAAAGCCTCATGAGAAGGGTAGATTCAGCAATCTGAAGTACTGTGGTGGGGCTGGACAATAGGCGATGTGGTTCTTGAAAAGCCATATATTCTAGTGTCTAGTTCATTCATCTCACTCATTCATTGTTTCATAAATAGTTACTGATCTCCCAGGTTGTATAGGGCATTCTTAATTTATATGCAAAGAAGATATGGTGCCTACCCTTAATAAGGAATAAAAATGGAAAGACACAAAAGGTTCCTGAACGGAAGAAGGATTCCACACAATCCCTCCACCTACTCCTCTTAGTTGAACACATCCATTGTCCTCTCCCCACTCCTTCTGTGATCATTATTCTCTATAGCAATATTCATGTAGATGCTCCTTCCAATATGATCTACTCTTTCAGTCTCCTGGATTCCTCATGGTACAATTCATCTAGCTGTTTAGCATA
Source organism: Galeopterus variegatus (assembly GCF_000696425.1). Classification (NCBI taxonomy): domain Eukaryota; kingdom Metazoa; phylum Chordata; class Mammalia; order Dermoptera; family Cynocephalidae; genus Galeopterus; species Galeopterus variegatus. The sequence continues at coordinate 79,638 of NW_007734036.1, read as the reverse complement.
AAAAACTTGGACTGATTCTTCACCTTTTTATCTCATACACCACATGCAAATCTTCAGCAAATTCTGAAGCTTTATATTAATACATCCTGAATCCAATATTTTCATCACTTCTGGCCCTACCTTCCTAATCTAATCATTTTTGTCTCTTGCCTGGGCCACTCTGTCTGGGCTCTCTTCTTCAACTGACCACTTCCAGTCCTTTCTCAATTTTGCAGTCAAAGGAATTCTTCTAAGATATTAAGTCAGATGATTTTACTCCTCTATTCACCATCCTCTCAAAACTTTCAGTCACACATGGAACAAGATACAAACTCCTTACCATTGCATTTAATGTTCTGCATATACTGCCTTATGTCTCAAATCTCTTCCCCATCTCCTAGTACTCTCCCCCTTGCTTACTGGGCTTCAGGTACACTGGCTTCCTTGCTGTCTTCTGAACATACCCAGCATGTTCTCACATCAGGATATTTGGACTTCCCTTTCTGGAATTCCATTCTCCGATGTATATATACATAGCTTGCCCTTGCATTTCTTGTGTTTTTAATTCTGCTAAAACATTTCCTTATCAGAGATGGCTTCCTAGGCTATTTGTCTAAAATAAAGTCACCATCTTTTTCTGTCTCCTAGTCTCATTTTATTTTTTTCTCAAAAGCACTGAGCTACATATTATATTATGCACGCATTTGTTGAATTGTCTGTCTCTGTCAAGAGATGTAAGCTCTGGGCCGGCCCGGTGGCGCACTGCTACAGTGCGCCGCTTGGGAAGCATGGCGGCGCTCCCACCGAAGGTTCGGATCCCACATAA
>NW_007734036.1:71877-78401 GCF_000696425.1 Galeopterus variegatus | reverse complement strand
AAAAAAAAAAAAAAAAAAAAAAAAAAAAAAGAGATGTAAGCTCTTTTGCCATCTTATTGACAACGTTATTCCCAGTGTCTAGAACATTAACTGTATTGTACAGGATTGGGGAGAAGAAATGCAGTAAGGAAACTTTTTGCAGATTTAGTGCTAAAAGGAGGAAAATAATTGGGATGCATTTCAAGGAGAAAGTAGGGTTGAAGTAGAGCTACTTTTTAAAGTAGGAGAGATTTAAAAGTGCTTATAAATTGAAGAGAAGCTGCATGGTGGAAGATCATACAGGATGGGTGATTCATCTGCAAGAGCATGGTGGGGATGCAGGGAGGAAAAGAGGGAGGGAATTAGGTTAGGACACACTTCCCAACTGGTTGCCTTAGCACTCTAATGGGCCACAAATGGCATAAAGTCTTGCAGGGACACTGATCCGTTCAGCCTTTTGGTGGCTGGCTGGGGCCTGGGTGGTAAGTCACCTCCAGCCACAGGCAGACTCTCCTGTTTACCCCAGTGAGCTACACAAACATCTTTTCTACATGCACCATGATGTGAAAGAACCTGTGAAGCTCTGTTGGAGAGAAAGACTAGGAGAATTTTCTTCAGGTCTTAAAGGATGAAAACACAGGTAACAACTTAAGAAATGTGGTGAAGGGGTCCAAACACACACACTCAGACCTTTGGTGGAAATGAGAAGGACTCATTAATTTCATCCTGTCCCTGTGTCCTCCTTCTTCCTCCTTTTTCTACTTCCCCCTACTTCATGGATTATTGATTGAATGTTTGCTATCTTCCACTTTCTGTACCAGTAACTAGAGGTACACAGAAATCCTCAGGTTGTAGCTCAGTCTTCAACTCCTCTAAAATTTTTCTTTGACCCCCCAGTCTAGGTTTAGGGCCTGCTAATACTCCCATGGTGCTGTGTCTGAATATCTGTTGTAGTTTCTTCCACATTGTGTTGAAATGATCAATTGATGTACCTGTCTCCTCCACTTGTTTACAGCATCCACCAGGATAAATGCTGTCTCATTTGTCTTTAGAGGCTGACCATCAAGTTTGAACCCTGGCACAGAGTATGTGCTCATTAAACAGTTATTGAGCTGAAACTGTACAGAGGTGAATAAGACACAGTACTTGCCATCAAGTTGCCCACTGGCTATCTCAGGAGATAGATGTATAAATTAATAATTATGCCACAATGTGATAAGATCTATAACAGTTATATAAAAACATGCAGCTGGAGTCCAGTGGCAGGCACAGTTAATGCTGATGAAGCAATGAAGTGGTCACTGTGCTTTTTTTCCCTGGTGAATTTGAGCAGAATTTAAATTCATTTAGGAAAGAAAGAACATTGACTGCAGAGACATTAGATAATTTATAAAGTTATAAAGCTCTTAGAAACCCTCAGACGGGAAGTTGCTATATAATAGTGACGTATTAACCTCAGAGTAGCTGCCAGCAAGCCTGGTTTTCATGTGCTTAAGGTATATATCAGTGACTCTGTTGACACCTATAAAGTTTCATCTTTTGAAAAAAGGGGTATTACAAAAGTTAGCTTCTTTAATGTTCCTTTTACATTATTTGCAGAGGGTACTTTTCTAAGAAGTAAAGGTCAGAATAACTAAATATGACAACTGGTGGGTCTAATAACAATTAAAATGAAAAGGCTCTTCACTCTTTTGTGGTTAGGAATGTTAACTGTTGTGTATTCTCTTTGCAGAAACTTCAGTAATTGTTATAAGCGCTTCATAATAACTTGAGCTGACCTGTCTTCACACCAGGCATATTGACTCATCTGAACTGACACAATTTGTCAATGTATTGTGGAAAGTAAAATGTATTGTGGAGGCATCTTGGTTTGATGAAAACACATGCATTTGGAAGTTGGATCAACCTGTATTAGAATCTCATCTTTGCCTCCTTAGCTGGGTATTCTTGTGAAAGTGATGTAAAATCTCAGGTTTGTTTTTTTTTCTTGTAGAGTAACAATACTTGCAACATTTGTCTATTTTGTTTATCCTCTCAAAAAACCAACTTGTGTTTCATTGATCTTTTGTATCCTTTTTTGTCTCTATTTTGTTTAGTTCTGCTTTGATCTTAATTCTTTCTTTTTGTCTACTAATTTTGGGATTAGATTGTTCTTGTTTTTCTAGTTGCTTGAGGTGTAGCATTAGGTTGTTTATTTGAAATCTTTCTATTCTTTTGATATAAGTGTTTATTGTAGTAAACTTCCCTCTTAGTACTACTTTTGCTGTATCCCACAGATTTTGGTATGATGTGTCTTTATTAGCATTAGTTTCAAGAAATTTTTTGATTTCCTATTTAATTTCTTCTTGGACCCATAGGTTGTTCAGGAGCATGTTCTTTAATTTTCGTATGTTTGTATAGTTTCCAGTGTTTCATTTACTGATTTCCGGTTTTAATTCATTGTGGTCTGGGGAGATATTCGAAATGATTTCAATTTTTAAAAAATATGTTGAGACTTGATTTGTGATCTAACATGTGGTCCATCCTGGAGAATGTTCCATGTGCTGATGAGAAGAATGTATATTCTGTAGCTGTTGGATGAAATGTTCTGTAGATATCTGCTAAGTCCACTTGGTCTAAAGTGTAGTTTAAATTCTGTTTCTCTGTTGATAATGTTGCTTGGATGATCTGTTTAGTGCTGAGAGAGGGGTGTTCAGGCCCACAACTATTATTGCATTGGGATCTATCTCTTTCTTTAGGTCTAATAGTGTTTGCTTTATACATCTGGGTGCTCTGGTGCTGGGTGCCTATATATTTATGACTGTTATGTCTTCTAGCTGGATAGATCACTTTAACATCATCATCTAGTGGCCTTCTTTGTCTCTTTTTATGGTTTTTGGTTAAAAGTCTATTTTACCTGCTATAAGCATAGCTATTCCTGCTTGTTTTTGTTTTCCATTCACATGGTATGTCTTTTTCCATCCCTTCACTATTAGTCTGTGTGACTGTTAGTCACTATTACAAGTGAGGTGAGTCTCTTGTAGACAGCATATAGTTGCATCTAGCTTTTTTATCCAATTGATCAGTCTGTGTCTTTTGAGTGGGGAATTTAACCCATTTACATTTAGGGTTGTTACTGAAAGGTATTGTCTTATTCCTGACATTTAATTGCTTTTGCTTTTCATATGGTTGATTTAAGTATATTTTGTTGCTCTCTCTTTTATTGTTTGTCTTTGGTGTTTGTTGGTTTTTTTGAGGTGGTATGATTATAGTTTCTTTCTAAGTGTGATTTTGATCTGTATTTCCTGAATGCTGAGTGGTGTTGAGCATTTTTTCATGTGTCTGTTGGTCATTGATATATCTTCCTTTGAGAAATGCCTATTTAGCTCCTTTGCCCGTTTTTAAATTGGGTTACTTGGCTTTTTGTTATAAAGTTGCTTCAGTTCCTTGTATACTCGGGATATTAATCCTCTGTCATATGTATATTTTGCAAATATTTTCTCCCACTCTGTTGGTTCTCTTTTAACTCTGTTAATTGTTCCTTTTGCCATGCAGAAGCTTTTTGGTTTGATATAATCGCATTTGTTTATTTTTCTTTCTTGCCCATGCTTTTGGGGTGGTATTCATGAAGTCTGTGCCCAGTCCCACTTTCTGGAGTGTTTCTCCTATGTTTTCTTTAAGAAGTTTTATTGTTTCAGTGTGTAAGTTTAATTTTTTAATCCATTTTGAGTTGATTTTGGTATGTGGTGAGAAAACATAGGAGAAACCCTTCAGCAAATAGGGCTGGGCACAGATGTATGTGGGTCTAGTTTCATTCTCCTGTATATGGATATCCAGTTCTCCCAGTACCATTTGCTGAAGAGGTACTCTCTTCCCCAGTGTGTAGGGTTGGTACCTTTGTCAAGATCAGATGGCTGTAGGTGTGTGGGTTGATTTCTGGATTCTGTATTCTATTCCATTGATCAGTGTGTCTGTTTTTATGCCAGTACCATGCTGTTTGGGTTATTATAGCTTTGTAGTATAGCTTAAAGTTGGGTAGTGTTATGCCTCCAGCTTTATTTTTTTTTTGCTCAGCATTGCTTTGGCTATGCATAGTCTTTTGTTATTACATATAAATATCTGGATAGTTTTTTCCATTTCTGAGAAAAATGTCATTGGAATTTTGATGGGGATTGCATTGAATTTGTATATCACTTTGGGTAGAATAGACATTTTCACAATGTTGATTCTTCCAATCCAAGAGCATGGGATATCTTTCCATATTCTTGTGTCCTCATTGATTTCTCTCAGAAGTGGTTTGATATCTTTCCATATTCTTGTGTCCTCATTAATTTCTCTCAGAAGTGGTTTGTAGTTCTCATTAAAGAGATTTTTCACATCCTTGTTTAACTCAATTCCTAAGTATTTTATTATTTTGGTTGCTATTGTAAATGGGCAAGCTTTCTTAATTTCTCTTTCTGCATGTTCACTATTTGAGAATAGAAATGCTACCGATTTTTGTGTGTTGATTTTGTACCCTGCAACTTTGCTGAAATCATTTATCAACTCCAAGAGCTTTTTTGTAGAGGCTTTAGGCTGTTCAATATATAGGACCATGTCATCTGCAAAGAGGAAAGTCTGAATTCATCTTTTCCAATCTGGATACCCTTTATTTCCTTCTCTTTTCTGATTGCTCTGGTTAGTACTTCCAACACTATGTTGAATAGGAGTGGTGAGAGTGGGCATCCTTGTCTAGTTCCTGTTCTTAAAGGAAGAGCTTTCAGCTTTTCCCCATTCAGGATATTGGCAGTGGGTTTATCATATATGTCTTTAATTATGTTGAGACACTTTCTGTCTATACCTAACTTGCAGAGCGTCTTTATCATGAACATGTGTTGAATTTTGTCAAATACTTTTTCAGCATCTATAGAGATGATCATATGGTCCTTGTGTTTGATTTTATTGATATGGTGGATCACATTTATTGATTTGCATATGTTTAACCTACCTTGCATCCTTGGGATGAATCCCACTTGATCATCATGTATAATTTTGCATTTGTGTTGCTGTATCCTGTTAGCTAGTATTTTATTGAGGATTTTTGCATCTATATTCACCAAGGATATTGGTCTATAGTTTTCTTTTTTTGTTGCATCTTTATCTGGTTTTGGTATCAGGGTGATGTTCACTTCATATGAATGAGTTTGGTGAGAATTGCCTCTATTTCAGTCTTTTGGAATGGTTTGTAGAGAATTGGTGTCAATTCCTCTTTGAATGTTTGGTAGAACTCTGAATCAACCCATCCGGTCCTGGGCTTTTCTTTGTTGGGAACCTTCTGATAACAGCTTCAATCTCTTTTATTGTTATTGGTCCATTCAGATTTTCTACATTTTCTTGGCTCAGTTTTGGTAGTTTGTGTGTCCAAAAATTTATCCATTTCCTCCAGATTTTCAGATTTTAGGCATATAGTTATTTATAGTAGTCACTGATGATTTCTTGTATTTCTGAGGTATCAGTTGTAATATCTTTTTCATTTCTAATTTTTGTTACTTGGGTCTTCTCTCTTCCTTTTTTTAGTTAGCCATGCTAATGGTTTGTCAATTTTGTTTATCTTTTCAAAAAACCAAATTATTGATTCATTGATCTTTTGCATTGTTTTTTGGTTTTCAATTTCATTAAGCTCTGCTTTGATGTTCATGATTTCTTTCCATCTGCTGACTTTGGGTTTGGATTGTTCTTGTTTGTCTAGTTCTTTAAGGTGAAGTATTAGGTTGTTCACTTGCCATCTTACATTCTTCTGAAGTAAGCAATTAATGTGATAAATTTCCCCCTTAGTACTGCTTTTGTAGTATCCCACAGGTTTTGATATGATGTATCATTGTTTTCAGTAGTTTCAATAAGTTTTTTGATTTCCTGTTTAATTTCTTCTTGGACCCATATGTCATTAAGTAGAATGCTGTTTAATTTAAATGTATTGGTAAAGTTTCCAGGATTTTGTTTGTTATTGATTTCTAATTTTAATCCATTGTGATCTGAAAAAATACATGGGACAATTCCAATTTGTTTGTATTTTTTGAGACTTGATTTGTGACCTAACATGTGATTTATCCTGGAGAGTGATCCATGTGCTAATGAGAATAATGAATATTCTGATGTTGTTGCATGGAATATTCTGTAGATATCTGCCAAGTCCAATTGGTCTGGAGTTTTGTTTAGATCTTGTGTTTCTCTGCTGATTATTTGCCTAGATGGTCTGTCCAATATTGACAGTGGGGTGTTTAGGTCCCCTGCTATTATGGTATTCGTGTCTATCTCCTTCTGTAGGTCTAATAGAGTTTGCTTTATAAATCTGGCTGCTTTGACATTAGGTGCATATATATTTATAATTGTTATGTGTTCTTGATGGATCAGTCTTTCTAACATTATGTATTTGCCCTCTTTATCTCTTTTTATGGTTTTTAGTCTAAAGTCTATTTTGTCGGATATAAGAATAGCTACTCCAGCTCATTTTTCTTTTCTTTTTTTATTATTTTTATTTTGTCAATATACAATGTAGTTGATTATTATGTCCCATCACCGAAACCTCC